>NW_006434369.1:6926404-6946424 GCF_000325575.1 Pteropus alecto
TTGGTGTGGAGAGGACAGACTTGGGAGTCACCTTTGACTCTTGGCCGCAGAGCAGCAGTCCTTCAAGTACTTGGGAGCATCAGAAACAACATCGATCCACACATTGATATATGGAGCCCGATCAGGGTGGCCAGGATTTCCGTAGATAATACCCTGCACCTGAAAGGCTGTTTGCAGGTTGAGTGACTCCTCTGATGGCCACCCTGTTCCAAATGTGGACCAATATAACTGGCAGAACCTCTGAAGGTCAAAGGGAGTGACACTAGCTCCGTAGGCTTGGGCTCGTCTCCTGAAATCCTTAAAATCGTTAAGGAGGCACTGAAGGGGGGTAGGACGATTCGAGGAAGAAGCCTGACCCATGTTAGTAAAAACAGGCAAGATCCCCGCAAAAGTCAAATAAGCCAAGGCTAGGATCAGCCCCTGACCTAGCGTCCAATCGGACAGGGCCACGGAGGCCAGACCTAAGTAAAAAAATTAAAATACCACACATCGATATATGGAGTAAACTTATGAAGACCAAAACAATAGGAGGGTAACAGTACATTTGACCAGTCCGGACAGACAGACACAATACAGACAGACAAGATAAACTACAGGTAGCACAAAACGCTAGCATACCCAAAAACCTGAATACCTGAACCAGAAACCTGAATACCTGAAGTCAAGTCTGACGTCTCAGACCTTGACCGAACTAGGGAAGTATTGCTGCGTCCAGCCTTCCACTAGTTTTCTTTAGGGCCCACTGACAGACAAGTGCAGTCTGACTCACCGGTGAAGCTGCTCCAGATGGCTCGTGCCTAATTGTTACAGAATTGAACATTTTGTCCACCTGCCCTTTTGGGCGAATCTGCTTGGCGTCCGGGGCTAAGGAACATCTCTCAGTGGCCGTCCCCTGGACGGGGCAGGTCCTCGCCCAAGGTGGCTGGGGTCGCGGGTCTTAGGAGATCTCCCCCTCTGGAGAGATCTCTCTGGGGCCTCCAAATGTTGTGGCATGATCAATTCTAAGACCCACGGAGCCAATTGAGATGAATTACGAGCCTTTATTAGCCAGCCAGCGACTGACTCTCTACCACACAGGGTTGGAGGAGATCAGCCTCAAGCTTCCAAAAGAGGCAGCTTATAAAGCCTAGCCACACCCTAGTTAACATCAAACAAGCAAGCAGATTACAGAAACAGAAGTTGGCTGTTAGCATATCTTTGCCCAGAACCACACCCTTAACAACAATCCTGTTGTTTATTTCAGTTTAAGAATTAACAATTATTTACTGAAGTTACAGATTTAGGAATCTAAATTGTACTTAAGTTTTTAACTTCAATTTCAGAATCTTATTATTGTAGCTATCATTCTAGCAGGATTTAATAATAATTTTAAAGTGGACTTTGAATTATATTTGTTCCATATTATAAGCATAGTTAATTGAACTCCTTTATGTATTTTAAACTACATTTATAAATTTAACATATTACATTTCTTTATTGAGTACTTAAACTATCTGACAAATTTATTTAAACAGTTAAGTAATTTTTATAAATATAATAAATGTATAAATGTAGTGGCCTTAAATATTCTTAAACGTTCCAATATTGTTCAAACAGTAAGATTTCAACTTAAAATCATAAACCTAAGTCAATTATTCAACTACACATTCTATTGCAGTTATGAAGCTGAACTATTACTCTGATTGGCCATATTATCTAAAAACTTTGCAAAATTTAAAAATACTGCTATAGACTAAATGTTTGCGTCCCCCCCACCCCAATTCATATGTTGACGCCTAATCTCCAATGTGATGGCATTTGGCAGTGGGGACTTTGGGAGGCGATTAGGCCATGAGGGTGCAACTCTCATGAATGGGACTAATGTCCTTATAAAAGAGACCCCTGTGAGCTCCCTGACCCCTTCCACTATGCGAGGACATAGCCAGAAGACAGCCATCTAAGAACCAGGAAACAAGGTTTCACCAGATACTTCATATGCTGATGCCTTGATCTTGGACTTCTCAGCTTCTAGACTGAGAAATATATTTTCATTGTTTATGTTCTATTACAGCAGCCCCAACAGAATAAGACAAACACTAGCTTACTCCCTAACATAAAAATATCAGCAATTTCTATATAAAATTCTTAATCTTGGGATTGCAAGGTGTTGACCCACTAAGGAAACAGTCGTGCACTCCAAGCAATTTCGGGAAAATATTCTCAGATACTTGATTCATGAAGAGGAGAGAGTTCAGCTGGAAAATGAGTACAATTTTCTTTGTGACCCTGATGGAACCTATGGAGAACTAGTTACCGTCTATGACAGGAACCTCGCCACAGTGATCAATTGGTTGGATTTTGTATTTCTTTGGCTCTTAAGGTAACAGAAATGTGTTTTCCATCTAATTTCAAAGGACCTTTGAACTGAAAGAAAACCTGCATTCTTTTCACAAAATATTTATTTCTTAGGACCATGCAACTCTAAAGTATTAAAACAATATCTGACTTCTTTCTGCATATTTCTTGGCTTTGCTTCATTATTTGACTGATAATTGTCTGATAATTTGGTCACAGCTTCCATTCTACTGACATATCCTGATTAAAAATAGAATATTTTCATACATATAAAAGCATGTCTCTAACCTTGTGCCGGACACCCAGTAGATGCTCAGCCAAAGGTAATTATTATTATTTGAGATTTATGACCAGGATCTCCAAACCATTAAGAGGACCCAGTTGTTACACTAGGTCTTCAACAAACACTGCAAACTAGACAAGGTATGAAAAAGAAGAGATAGCTCCTAAATAGTAGGTAAGAACACGAGAAGAGAAAGGAAATGGATAAGAGGGAGAACATAGGCAGAAAATAACCTATAACCATATAGGGATATTTATATTTAGTAAAATATTTTCAGCTTCAGCTTACACAAAAAACCCAGTGAAGCATCTAGTTGAATACACGAATGTGTCACTGCAGGAAAATGGTGATTCACAGAGATTTTCTTCATAAAGAAATGGAGCCTAGCCTATTCAAAAGCACTTCCATTTAATGCAACACTACATTGAACAGGGCTCCTTTTCAAGGGGCTACTATTAAAGGCAAGATTATTATCTTTAGCATTTAGATGGCGTGCTGACTGGGGCCATAACACCCGGGCACTTAGATGCTCCCATTATCAATGTACAGTATGGTCTTTGGAAGTTTAAAAATAGCTTTCACAACCTTTTGTGGCTTCCCTTATGTGGGCTATGGCTGTGTGCTCTAGAGAATGCCGGGCACCCTGCAGGGAGGCTGCTGTGTTATGGAACCTTGCTAGCGTGTTGACCTTAGGGGGTCCAGGCTGTCGGACCACCCTGGATGTATGACCCTGTCATAACAACATCCTTTGAGACCACAGGTAAGCTAGAGTTTAGAGGAAAGCAAAGTCCTGCGGACATGGTTCATGTTCTGACCATGACATTGGGCAAATCGTTTATCCTCTCTCGGTTAGAGAACCAGTTAGGAAAATTGTGTGATTCAAATTCTCTCTTAAAAATATAAAAAATATAAAAGCTAAATCTCAGTTTAGCTTAATGAATACATATCAAGCACCTACTATGTTCAAGACTTTATACTCAGTGCTAGAAATATAGAGAGGAATATGACTTTTTCTGCCCTCTGGTGAGCTAGGGGTGGGAAAGGGACATGTAACTGATTCAAGTGATTCTTCAATTCTACCTCTCCAATGGGGGTCTTAGATGCAAATTCTTCTAGGAGCCAGGCTCATCTTGTGAATGAGTAAACAGGCCTCTAGGGACCGTAGTACATGAAGAGCATGTGCTCCATCTACTGTGGGGGCAGTGACTCGATTCCAGCTGTTGCTGGGAGTGCAGGCCAAACACTGCTAGGACTTCCCATTTCTGAAAGGGTGTCTGAGATCTGGATTTTTATGTGAAATATCTCAATTTTTTAAACGTTGGAAACTGTGTGGGCAACCTCAAATACATCTACAAACCAGGTCTGGCTTAGAGCCATCAGTCGCCTCGCCTCCAAGTATAGAGAATGACAGAAGGATGGGCAACTTTGCTCCCGTTCTTTCATGATCAGGCATTCCCCAAGATCTTCCTTTTTGACAGGTTTCACTCACTCCTGAAGAAAAACCTTCCTAATAGAACAGTCCCAAGACTTAAATGGGCTGCCTTTTGAAGTGCTGTATTTTGGGGTAGTTAGATTTGAGTAGATACTGGATGATGCTGAGTTGGCATGCTACAGAGGGTCCTCCAAGAAAGACAGTGCACAGAAGAAGATAGAAAAAGCTATGGGAAGCGACAATGAGGGTGTGCTTGGCTCACAGAGGCAGGAACAGAGGAACTGAGACAGATTGTTGAGTCACCAGGATGGTGGAGCCTGGAGGTGGAGGCAGCAAGTGACTACTCCCGAGCGCAGCCACCAAGGTTGTTACTGAGCCTTCAGAGTTACTGTGTGTTTCAAATAGGGCCTGAGTCGGTGGCCTTGCAGTCCTGTGCTGTCCAGTATGCTAACCACCAGGCACATGTGGCTATTTAAACTTTAAAACAATGAAAATAAAATGAAAAATTCAGTTCCTTAGTGATATTTGGCACATTAAGTGCTCAGTGGCCACATTTGGCAACCTGTCTTTTTTGCCATCAGAAAAAAATCTCCCTAGTATAGTGACTTAAAAGTCCCCTCAAACCTCATGTTCTATGAGAAGGATAGATGTGTCTATTATGAGGTGTTCTGGAACCCAAAGTGGTCCTCCCTCAACCTCCCCATGTATTAATATTATTAAAAATTTAAAAATGGTGATAAAATACATACAACATAAAATTTACCATCTTAACCATTTCTAAGTGTACAGTTCAGTGGCATTCACATTGTTGTGCAACTATCACCACCAACCATCTCCAGAACTTTTTCACCTTCCCAAACTGGAACTCCATGCCCATTAAACAACAGATTTCCATTCACCTCTCCCCTTAGTCCTGGGCTACCTTCCTTTTTTTAAGGCTGAATAATAATTCATTGTATAGATATACCACATTTTGTTTATCTGTTTATCCATCGATGGACACTTGGGTTGCCTCCTGCTCATCTTGGCTATTGTGAATAATGCTGCTATGAACATGGGAGTAAAGCTTTCTTCATGACCCTGCTTTCGGTTCTTCTGAGAATATACTCAGAAATAGGATTGCTGGATCATATGATAATTCTATGCTTAATTTTTTGAAGACCCTTCATACCATTTCCCACAGTGGTTATATGATTTTACATTCCCAACCACACAGCAAAAGAAAATGTTTCTCCACATTCTCACAAACACTTTTTTTTTTTTTTAAAAAAAATAATAGTCATCCTCCTGGGTGAGAGGTGGTATCTTGTGGTTTTTGATTTGTATTTCTCTAATGGTTAGTGATGCTGAGGACTTTTTTAATGTGGTTTTTGGCCAAGATCTTTTTGTGCAACATCAATGCTTAAAAGTAGGAAAAATGACATTTTTACTATTTAAGCAATTTGTTTTTGACGTTTTGGTTTTGCTCCTGTTTCTCTGGTGTGGAGGCCTTACTTCATCCTGAGGATAGATTGTTCTTTATTTTTTAGAAAATGATTTTAAAGGTATTGGTTTGAATAATGGTAAAGTAACTGTCCTCTTCAGAAATGGAGACATTTGAGACAAGAAGGGCTAATGATCTAAAAGTTTGTCTTCTTCATAGGTAGAGATAAATTTTCTCAGATTTTTTTTCCTGAGAAAATCTTTCTTTTCCTTGATCTTGGGGTGGTTGGGGCTTGGACTTATGGAGGATGGCGTGGGACATGGGGGAGAACTGACTCCTGAAAAGCGAGCCTGAGACCAGAGCTTAAGATCAAAACCCTCGGGCCAGGGCCCATGGACTTGAACAAGCAGCCATATGGAATATCTACTTTTAGGTTCTGGCATTGCAGTTATCTTTGGTCACGCCCTAGTCTTTCCTAAAGTCTCAAATGTTACAGTGTGTTATTCACTGATGCTGAGGGGAATTAAGGGAATGGTTTGTGCCCATGCTTGGGATGCAGATAAGGCAATAGCAGCTGCCTTGAGAGTCAAGTTTCAGGCAGCAAGAAGAGTAGAGTGGTGGCCTAGGGCACTATTAGAGCCAGATGAGGTGGCAAGTGATAAGCAGGATAGATTTGTGGAACATGTGGGAAGTCCCTGAGGATCCCCAAAGAGCTTTGGAGACAGGAATCTGGTAAAGGCTCACTTTTCTGCAGTAAAATGCAATGACGCTCATGCTGTGATGGCTTGAGTATAAGAAGGAAGTGTGACATTGCTTTGTAGTCACAGGCTGGTTAGGTCTCAGATATGTAGGTTCCACATCCCTCACATGGTTACCCCTTAAGGGTTGTTTGGTGGCATTCTCCCCACTTGCTCCTCCCCTCTGCTAGTTCCAATTTTTTGTGGCATAGGCACCCTGGAGTTTCACCAAACATTGTCCCTGAAGGTAAGAGTAGTAGTCATTTGACTGGCCTTGAAATCTACCCAGTGAATGTTTTGGTTGTTTGTGATAGTTCATTCTTTGAAGTCCTATAAGAGAAAGTATAGGAGGGAGCACAGAAGCACAGGCAAGGCCAGAGCAAAAATTAAGAGACATTAAACAGAAGAGGTTATAAAGCGGGCTTTTCATTTATTTATTTGTTGCTTGGTATTAACAATGCTTTGGTAAAAGTTGAATTCATTGGCAAATCATTTTGGTCTGAGCCTGGGGTCTATCATCTGTGAGAGGGAGGAAATCAGATCCGCTATTTACTGGGGTTCTGAGGAGTTCCCTGAGGGCCTCAAAGGAGGAAGCTGAGCAAGTCTTTAACCAGAGGAACTTCACTCTCTGACTTTCATAAAAGGTTTTATTTTAACAAAGGCTTCCACAGCTAAGAAAGGTTTGAAAACCAGATACCAGATACCTTTCAGGCTCATAACTGACCTAACTGCTTCTAGTGTACCGTGAATTAATCCGTATGTTTTATAAATGTAATTATTATGTGAATAACAAAATTATTTTGTATTTACTTTATATGTAAAATGATATTTAGAAACCATAAACATTTACAAATAACCCACACTTCGGCTTCCCTTTGTTAGTATTAGTTTTTCTGTTTCTTCTCTGTGATGGCGATACCCAAGATCACCACAGGTTCAATGATTCTCTAGGGAGACTCACAAGACTCAGCATACAGTCATACTCACAGCTACAATTTATTACAGTGTAAGCAAACCCAGCAAATGGAAAAGGTACATGAAGTCTGGGGGGAAACCAGGCACAAACTTCCCAGAGTCCTTTCTCAGTGGAGTCATATAGAATGTATTTAATTCTTCCAGCAACAAGTTGTGACAGCACATGTGGAATGATGTCTATCAGGAAAGTTTATTAGGAACTCAGTGTCCAGGGTTTTTACTGGTGGCTGGTCACGTAGGTGCATTTTGACTAGTATGTTCCAAAATTCCTGACTTCCAGAAGGAAAGCATAAACCACATTGTTTGTGTAAACGGTTCAGGCATAATGAGCTATTCCTATCAGGGGATTGTGGGAATCTCCAAGTTCCCAGATACCAGTCAAAGGCTGACCTTGCAAGCAGGCTTTCTAAAGATAGCAGTCAAGCTTGTTTTGCTAACTCTTTTATGCATATTCTCCTTTTCCTTCTTATCTTCTCCTTCTTGTTTTTCTTCCTCTTTTTCATAATATATTGGAAGTCTAAAAAAAAAAAAAAAAAAAGGAAGAAGCCTTGGCTTCTCTCCACTTATGAGATGCCCAGTCATACTGGGTGTCTACAGCACTGCTCCTCCTGGAGAAGGATGTTGGCTATGAGGAGGGTCGTAGCAGCAAAACTATGTAGGAGCCTGATGCTGGTGTTCAGGTGTGAAGTGATGGCACACATCATGGAGATAGTGAGGGAATGGAGAGGGGACAATTTTGAAAGCCACCATCAAAGAAGAATAGATGGATACTTCTTGGAGGATGCTTTTTGGTTGGCCTTCCCTGTAACTCAGTGTGCTTCTGGGCTGTCTTCCTTGGCCTTAGATTGATACATGTTCATAAAAGGGCAGTTCCTCTCCCTTCTTAAATAATAACACATATAATAGTATCTTCAACTCAAACAATTACTTTCCCATTATGTTTTATTATCTATGTCAGAGTTTAATCTCTTCATATAGATATTTTAAACATAGCCTCTAATTTCTATGTACTGGGAGTTAGAAATTGGTGTCTTATTGAATGCAGAAGAGCCTATCTTCATTTATGAGGAAAAATTTAATTTTAATATCACCTTCATATTCAAAAGTTGACATGAAGAGATAGTGGTGAAAAGATGATTCTCTTCCTCATGCATTTTTTTTTGTTGTTCAGTTGAATTTTTCCTGACTAGATACATATATATGTATATTATATATATATGAAATTATGTGTATGGTCAAACTGAAGCCAACTCAAGGTAGGTGAAGAAAAGAAACCTCTAATATAGAGTGGATGAGCTCTTTGATTTGGTTGAGTAAATACCCTGATATCTGAGTTGGGTTTGGTTGGGGGCAGGGAGGGCTGATAGGATGTTGGAAAAGCCCAAGCTTATCAATGTAAGTCTTACTGGTTAGATAGCATTTTGCACTGTGAGGGTCCCCAGGCAAGGTAAAAACTGGAAATACCTGATTTTGATCACTGAGGAGTGTCTTGGTGGCTGCTTGCAGTAGGTGCTTTCCACAAAAGGCAAACTGAGAAGGAGGAAAGAGGAAACGAAAGAGGAAAATATAATTCAAAGTCTAAATCAAGGGACCCAGGTTAACAAATTATTTAGAAATTAGGAGCCTAAAAACAATAACTTATATTATCATGTCTTGATCCCTTAAGCTAATTGATCAGTAGTACATCACGCCTACTTATTTTTGGGCTTTTGACCCTCTCACTTCTACAATATTTGTTTTAATGTCTTTCCTTATTCAAATTCAATAAGTTAAAAATTACTTTGAGAAATCAATTTTGAGAATTTAAGAAACTGACCAATGTCCCTTTAGGTTAGGGGTTCCTAGCTTTTATTTTAAAATATAGCACGGACTCTTTGTCAGATGGGTGAAATGTTTGCACCCCTTCTCAGAATAATGTCTTTATGTACATAAAATAAGATATATTGAATTATATAGGAAAACAATTACTTTAAAGTACACTTATAAAAATATTTTTAAAAACCAAATTTACTATATAATAATATATGCCCTTCTCTATTAGTGTATCAAACAACAAGATCTAGTAGCAGATCGAATACCTACCATAATTTCAAAATAGTAATGTGTATAAATGATATTTTGTGAAATTTAAAACAACTGCATGTGACATGTGATTTTTATTGGTGATGAAGTCATAGTTACTGCTCATACTACTGTGGTCTCTTGCTTACATTCAGAATAGGAGAAAATGCTAAATTTCAGTGATAAACTTGTGAGAATAAGAATAAATATTTCCCCTCCAATTTTCAAATCCCCTGAATTCTATCCATGGGCCCCTGCGGAGGCAGCGGTCCAATGATCAGAGGTTAAGAACCCTTGCTTTAGAAAATTGCAGATTTCTTAGATTTGTAATCCCTGTTTTGATAAAATATCTACTCTTATTT
Source organism: Pteropus alecto (assembly GCF_000325575.1). NCBI lineage: Eukaryota > Metazoa > Chordata > Mammalia > Chiroptera > Pteropodidae > Pteropus > Pteropus alecto. The sequence goes on from NW_006434369.1 coordinate 6,936,012, forward strand.
TGGTATTTCTCTAATTGAGGTTCTAAGCAAAGTGTCCTGAATGTGCAGAGCTCACCTATACCCTGCAGCTTCAGCATCGACATTAGTGTCAGCATGAACTGGTTAGAAATGCAATTCAAGTAGAAGCTCTGGGGTGGGCTCAGCAAGACCTCCAGGTGATTCTGATGCAGGCTCAAGTTGGAGACCCAGTACATTAACAGGTGGAGAAAGGATAGCTCTGATGCAGAGTTGGTTCAGCTGTAAATTCTAGTCATGTTATTCTCAAGTCCTGTTCTAAAAGATGACTCTCCTGAGATGTCACGTTATGATTGATGGCTGGATCTGTCCGATAGCAGCATTTAAATCAATGCTCATTTGTCTTGTGGTATCATTCGGCATTCAAATATCACCTACTCATTTGAGGACTTACAAAGGAGGCAATTTTCAGTAGAAAGCATTCTTATTTGAGGAATGAGATTCTTCACTAATCTGGACCTCAGTTTTATTATCTCTAAAATGAGAAATTTGGATTCCTTTTATAGCTCCAACAGTCTGTGCACCCATAAGAATGACTCAAAGCAACAAATATCCACAAGTGGCAAATGTTATGCTCTTCTGGTATTCCCTGAATGGTCAGACTAAACACCCAAAACTTTGTTGGGCAGAGTGCCTCAAATTAGAAGTCTCTAGAAATTCTTCAGCTGGGGCCCTGTACATGAGTCTGAGCAAAGAAAAATTAACAAGAAATAAACAAACACATTTATTAACATGTGCATGCCACATGGACACATGGAAATACCTAATGGTGAGTTACCCAAAGGGGTGGTCAGAACTTGGGTTTCTATACCATCTTAGGCTGAAACAAAGAAAAAATGGTTGGGGCTTCTGGGTGGGAAAGGCAAGTTATGGGAAGGTGACCAGGAAAATATGGTAAACAAGAAGTGTTTAGGAAGGTTTGTTGTTCAGATTTAAGTTGGTGCCTTCTCCATTGATAAGAGTTGTTAAGAATTCTTCCCTTCCTGGTATGAGAGAAGACATCTTTACAAAAGGATATTTCCTTTATAATATAAATTTTCTTTACGAAAGGAAAACTATGCTGTTTCTAGAGATTTTCCTGAGTCTGCTAGTTCTCGATGGCCTCTAGCTCACAATAAGCCATATGCCAAAGAGGCATATTTTAGGGTGGCATATTCTGGTACCCCTCAGTTTGTACCTAATCATTGCCATGTCATCCCAGTCCTAGTTGAGTGCATGCAGTGCAGTGCTTCATAAATGGGGAAGATTTAGGTTAGAATCACCATATTGTCCCCCAAATCCCAAACTTCCCTAAACCCAGGAAGCAGCCTCACCTTTGGAGTGATCTCAGGAAAACTGTGGGGCTCAGCGTCACTACTTCACCAGTAGTCATCATTACTGTATTTCATATTTGCAGTGAGCAGCACCATTTCTTTCCCATACATAGGTTCTTTTGATCTCCGTGGTCACAACTTCACAAAGTAGGCAAGGGAGATTTTATTATGCCCATTTTAGTGCATTGAGAATTCTTGGGAAAGTTAAACATTTGCCCAAATTCACAAAATGGCCAGTGAAGGAATTAGGAAGAAAACTCACTTAGCTAGTGCCAAACATTCTCCACTACCCCAAGTCCATGTTTTGGGACTGAGAGTAAGAAAGAGAAAAAATACACATGACTACCCAATTTTTAAAAAATGAGGCACGCCTTTGAGTTTTGCTCTGAGTGGCCACAAACCCCTGGGCAGCTTTTCTTTCCTGATATAATCAAGTTTATTTTTAAACATGTTGAGTTGATTAAAGAGTCAGGTCGGATGGAGTGGGTGAGCAGGCAGAATAAGACCTGCTTGGTTCCTATATTAATTTCCTGCTTGTAGCTGTGGAAAATCCAACTGACCATGTTTCTGGGGAGATTTAGAAGGCTACTGGTTATTTTTATCAATGGGAACTGTGGCTTGGACTACGTGGAAGGAAATCAATAGGAGGCTGAGGAACACTGTGGGCAAAGCTGGCTTTGCACTTGAGATTCATATAAGCAAGTCTTCAGCATCATTACATGCATGCTTACAGGACAACAATGTACTTGCATGCTGAAATGATGTATTGCCTATGTGTTACTGTTAATTATTTAAAAATGACCATAACTACTATTAACATGTGACAGTGCCTCATTAGAATGTGTAATTGTATCTGTCAGTTATGATACTATTACGTGTCTTTTAACAGAATATGGGACATTAATTCTGGTCCCTTAGACTCTTTACTACCAATTCTCCTGGTAGAGTCCTAAGCCCCAAGCAGTTAATTCATCTGTTCTTTTATGTCTGAGTGGGGTTGTAGTTAAACCATTTTAGAAAGATGGAAGATGGTTATCTTATTTATTAAACACACACACACACACACACACACACACACACACACACACACACACCTATTACCCACTCCATCTGACCTGACCAGCAGGCCTGGCCTGCCATCTATCACTTGTATGGCTTAGTTCAAATAAGTGACCTAAACCATAGTCAGGTCATTTCTTGGAAATTTGTGCTGAGAAGTTCCAGTTGGCTGTGGGCCCTGGAACTAAAAGGTTATGGAGACGCAGGTCAGGGTCAGCATTCTGGATTAGGCTAAGATAACCAAGTAGAGGAAACTCGTTTAGAGAGAAGAGAGGGGAGCATAAATGCAAAGAGAGAGAAATAGAAAGACAGAGACTGGATGAGAGACTAAATGAGTGGCTTTACTTTCCAATTCCCAGTCTGAATCCCTGTGAGTTCTAATAGTACGATAGCTGAATTATGTGAATGGCTGTGAGTCACTGATGAATTGTTACATTACTCTCTTCTTTTTCTTGAAGCCAACTTTGAAGAATTTCAGTTTGCAACCTCAAATAGGGCGATTGGAGACACTGCTCCAAGAAGAGAATTAATTTTTATTCGATTCTGAGGTCTTATTTCTGAAAAATGTTGCTTGTGTTCCTGAGGACATTTTCTTGGGGGAGGGGAGGTGGCGGGGGGCTTTTTTATGGAAGAGGGCAACCTGCGAGGCTGTACCGGCGAAAGATTTTTTCTGGTGCTTCCTAAGTTTCTAGTTTTTATGTTTGTCTGGGGTTACCTCTGAGCATCCATATCTCTCACAATTTAAGACTTCCACTTGCCTCCCTGAAGCAACATCTCCTGTCATCAGTGTTTTCTTTTCTTTAAAACAGAAAAACAAAACACCAGTGTTACTCTCAAGGTTGGAAGAGCTGTTTCTAAAAAGGCTCTCGGTCCCTCGTCTCCTTGATGCTATCACAATACAAATGCAGAACAGACACCTACTTGGAGAAGAAAGAAAAATATGCCTGTTATGTGTTTAAACACAGATGCACTTCAGATGTTGTTGTTGTTATTATTATTCTACATTGATGGTCTTGCCAGCCATTATGGTAGGAAGTTAAAACACCTGGTTTACATTAGCATGACTTGTATTTAAGACTAGTTTGCAGGCATTTGGGCAGGGGATGTGTGCATGCTCAGGAAAGCAGTATCTGATCCTTACTGGGGATTTTTTGATTTATGTTTCCCTTCTCTCTTTCCTGTTGCATTTCCTTGAAGTTGGCTTCTCTCTTCACAGCTGCTGTTGCTGCCGGCCTGGGTTGGTGTGGTCTTCTCTCACCAAAGAGACATACAAAGCCAGATGCTTAAATCTTCTGAGGTATCCAGTGTCTATAGTGGCCTTCTCTTGGCCTTTTCTCCCCATGTGCCATTTTGTTTAATCTTTCAAAGTAATTAGTAATTTAGATGGGACAGGATATGAATATGTGCAGGTGGGGAGTTTCCAGCTCTGATCTCTTTCTCTGTCTTCCTTTCTTTGATGTTCTTGTCTATGTGCAAAACAAGAGGGCAGACTCCTGGATTCCGAGGGGACTTCTGGGGATGAATAGTCCATTAATTTGGAGTGATCACTCTCCTTTTACTGCTGGTTATGCCAATGTGGGGATAGTTGAGCCAATCAATTTAGTACCAGTTAGAAAGCTACATGGGGTTACTTGCTCTGAATAAGGCGGGCAAGTTTTATGAGAACAGGAGTGCTTGGGGGAACATAAAAGTTTTGAACTGGTGTTATAGAGGTCAGTTACAGTCTTCTATTAGCCAGTGGTTCAATTTACCAAGGTCACGATTGAGGAGGTCTGAGTGTGGAATCCATTGACAAACCTGTAGCTTCCTGGAGTCTTTCCAGTGACAATGAATAATACCGCACTGAGGGTGGTAGGAAGTAGGATGGGAAAGCCACTGGATTTCACTGCCGGTTTTCCAGCTGATGAGTGCAGAAACTTTGTTTCATGACTTCACTTGGGATGATCATCCTCTGAGGGGCTGATGCAATCTAATCTAACTCCCAACAAGGTGATTTATGTCACAGAAAGCCGAGGTGTTATTTCATGATGAGACTATATTTAGGATGACTACCCAGATGTTCCCTGCCCCTGCCTCTCCTGGTGAAAAACGAATGTTCACTGTCCTGCTTTGCTTTGGATTGTACAATTCCATATGTAGTCTCTGAGCCAACCTGGATGCAGAGTTTAGAACTTCCTCAGGTTTCTACAAAATAGTGGCAAAGACTTTATTCAATGCTCTGTAGGAGAAACGAAGGAGGAGACTTAAACCATATACTCAACAGCAAATAACTTAAAATTCCCATTAAATATTTCGTTCTCAGGGGTGACTCAGTGTAGTGGTTAGGACGCAGAAGGTCCTGGATTCACGCCCCAGGTGGAGCCATGGACCTATACCCCCGGCGCGCCAGGGGACCCTTGGCCCTGGGTGCATGCTGCAAGCATGTGGGAGGAGACTCCCCGCCTTCAGAGATCCAGTTCTTAAGGGGAAACTGCAACATCCATAGGTCAGAGGTGGAAGTGTGTGTGGGGGGGAATTAAAGAGGGGAAAAAAATTTCATTCTCTCCAAAGTCCCTTTAATCCTCTCAGTGCCCAACATCTTTGGCTGCTCTCTCCACCCAAACCCGATTCTCATATTTTCATCATGCAGAACAATTCAGTGTGACCAAAGTCATAGTCAAGTGTACAGACCCAGACCTGATGAAATGCTCACAAAATAAAGGACCCTAAGGTATCAGGACCCAACCTCCTTAGAAGGCAGATCAACATTAGTATTTATTGCTTGGGATCTCATTCCTCAACTCATGTGGTTAATCACTGGATTTCTTCCTGGTAAATATAGGACTGTATCCAAGAGGAAGTCTTATTCAGGCTGCTAAAATAGGAAAATTTCCTCTATCTCATTACACCAGAAACTGGAAATCAAAACTAGTCATTAGAATGTTGCACAGTATTCAGGGAATCAGAGTGAAAATAGTTGGATGGCTCTGGGAGATTTTAGTCAAAGTGAAGGGCAGGCCTGGAACTTTCTCTGCTATGCTTCACTGTGTCATTCTAATGATGCTGTGACTGTGGCCAGATTCATGGATGGGTGAACCCTAACCATCTCTGCCTCCCTAGCTTGCCTTCTGCGCTCCATTCAGACTTTTCCCTCTCCACTGATCTGTCATTATAACACTCTTTGTTACTTCAATACTTTCCCAATAAAGGACTCTTCTGAATTTTATGGATTTCACTGTGTATTGTAGTTAGCTGCTTCCTGATGGCGAAGAGAGAGACGCCTTCATCTCACGAGTTAAGGTTTGCCACATTTCTCTCGTAGGACAGACTACTTTACAAAGTCTTGCAGATGATCACCAGTCTGCTCATATTACAGCTATTAGAACCAGGAGAAACTTTTACAGCATCTATCCTCCTTGCACTGAGAATAAAACTACTTGCTCAAATTCACATAGTTTGTGTTGGAGCCAGGACTAAATTTCGGGTCTTCTGATGTCTAGTTGCTGTGTTTCTGGCTCATCTCATTGTCTGCTTATCAGCCTAACTTGTGGTTGTTCTATTCTACAGTGTCTCATTAGATCTGAAGCTCCTTGAAAACAGGAACTGTGTCTTCCTTAGGATATGGTTAGGTTCCTAATGGGCAGTGTATATTTCTTATTCATTTCAACAGGCATTTTTAGAGTGGTTATTATGTAGAGTGTTATATTTTACATATATATATATATATACACACACATATATATATATAAATAGTGTATATAAAGCATATACTATTAGTATAGTATATATATTATGTAATACATGCACACACACACATACACACATATACACACACTAGTTCTGGGGATGTACAAGAAGAAAAAGATATACTTTCTTTTCTTAAGAGGCCTGCCATCTATGAGAGTTGCTGTAATAGAAGTACAGACAAAGTGTGTATAAACACAAGAGAAGGAGAAAGAAATTTCATCCAGGGGCTTCGGAAGCTTTATGGAGAAGACAGGATTGGGCTTGGCCTGGAGAAGAAGAATTTCACCAGAGTAGTAGTAGAAGGAAAGGCTTGTGAGTAGCAGTGTGAGCAAACACTTAGAGGCAGGAGAGCACAGGGTTTGAAAAGAATGGCCCATAGGCCACCTTGGCTGATATGTGTACGCTGAAGATGGAAGGTTTAAGGTGGAAAAGGAAGGCATTGTAGAGCACTGTGAGCATGAGATGTGGAATATGTGTGGGGCAGTGCAATAATGCATGCCTCTGCCTTTGGCTTGAGAGAGAACCTCACTGGGAACAGATATTCTATATGCAGATATGCTGCAGTTCCACTAACTACAGAAATTATGGTATCCAGAGGCAGTATATTGTTAAAGAGCATGGACTTGGTCTAATTCCTAGCTTTTCCCGTTACAAGCTGTACAACCTGGAAAAGCTTTTTAACCTCTCTGGACCTCAATGTTTTTACCTGTGAAACATGGATGACAATAGTGTCCACCTCATAGGTTTGTTATGATGATTAAATTAAGTGAGTTAGTTTATATCAAACAGTAACAATTTAAAGTAGTTTCATAGTAAGTACTATATTTCTTAATCATTTGCATTATAATAATTATTACCAAATTTGTATACTGTCAAAATAGGAAAAAGCCTGTCTTCTCAAAAATGTCTCCCACTACATGTCCTACTTTCTGAAGTTCTTCTATTAGGCTTTTTTAAAAATCCAAAGGCCTTAACTAAGGAAGACTACCGTGGGTGTATCATTCATTAAATCCTTTGCAAAAATTCTGTTACCTAATAGATTACAGAGGAAATGAGCTATATAGTGCCAAGTCAAGAGAATTAATAGTAGTATAGCTAAATAAGTCACTTACTTGGACGGGGAAGGACTTCTGGAAAATGCAAGTGCCCAGACTGGCAGTGTTTTACAAACTGTATGTTCTGAGAAGGCCCTTAAGGGGTTTCGTAAATATTTTGTAACATTTCATTTAAAACTAATCTAAGCTATGCAAAATATGTGCTGAAAAACAGTATATACACAGTAGCAAATATTAAGAAACTGGAGATTACCAACATATTATCGTTTGCTATCAGATGAATGCATTTTTGCATAGACCTTACAATAAAGCTTCTTCTAAATCTTCTATTTAACTGAAGAATGTCTTGTGATTGTAAGGCACATTGGGAAGTAGTTGCATATGGTGTCTGTTTTTAAACAAATCTTTTTAAATCAATTTTTAAAAAATATTTTGTAACAAACAAAATATAAAAATAAACTGGATGATAAGGTTTATAGAAGATTGCTAGTGTTTTACACCATTCTCTCTTTAAAAATTTTATGTTCACCAAAACACCATTGTTCTTATTGATTTTATACTAGGTAAATATTAATTTGAGTTTTAAAAACAAATGTTTACTAATAAAATACCACTTTTATCATTTTCGTGTGTTAAATTCTCTCTGATGATTTCTTATGAAAAAAAGGCTCTACTGCTAAAACATTTAAAACCTATCACTCGGGAAAGTAGCTTTGAAGTTGGAGATGGTATAATGGCAGAGAGAAATATCTGTGATGAAGCCTGAACAATTGGCTAAGGGAGAGACGTGGCGCTGCCCTCAAGCTCAAGGACGTTGTTTCATAGTGGAATGCAGAACACCGTAGCAGGGTAGAACTGCCAGGATATTGTGATTTTTTTTATATCTCTGAACTTAACATTTGTGGCTTTAACTATTCCCAAACAAATCTAGAAGGACCATGACATGTGGCATGTTGTAATTTTACTGAGCATAACTTTTAAAGATTACTCTGTACAAATGCATTAATCAGAAAAATGATAAAATAGTATAAGATAAAAATTGAGGCATGAACTTGACTCACACTTGTCACCAGGCTGGGAGTGGGGTGTGGGCAGCAAGAAGCGGCTCTAAGAAGATGCCCGACAGATCGATCACCCAGCTTTCATCAGCCTCTCCATTCAGCTTTGTTCTGTACTTGTCTTGTCTGCACTCTAACTCTTTTGTGTAGTGATATAAACTCAATTTCTTTGTGAAAAATAGCCCTAGAGTTCCTAGGAGAAATGGCTGATTCTGGGGCTGGGGCAGAAAATATACAAGGTGAACTGGGAGCATCTTGTACTGTCGGCAAGTAAAGAAGTGCTAAACAAAACACTACAAAATGATACACAATATTGGGAGTGTGTCAAAGGCCCAAAGCTTCAACACCTGAGCCACAGAATAAATAAAGTTGTAATGAATTATAATCCATAGTATAAAATATATATCCACGAGTCCCTACTAATATAAATAAATGATCGAATATATCAATAAATGGGAGTGAAGAGACAAATCTCTATGTAGAAAATTCCAAATAATTTATATTCAGGAAGAGGAGCACAATCCCTCACTCCTTAAGTGTGGTCTGGGCATAGTGACTTCCTTCCAAAGAGTCTAGTATGGAAAAGGGGGAAAATGAGCAACTTTACAGTGGAGAAACTTGACAAACACAACCTTACCCGGGCAATCGAGGTCGACATCGAGAGTGGTAAGTGATATTGATAGTATGTACCATGATATGATGTGATGAAATGGCACTTCATCTCTGCGATCTTCTTTCTCAATACCTGTAACTCTAGTCTAATCTTGAGAACAACGACAGATAAATTCTAATAAAGTATGTCTTACAAAATACCTCATTGATATTCTTCAAAACTGTCAAGGTCATCAAAAACAAGGCAAGTCTGTGAAACTGTCATAGCACAGAGAAGCCTAAGGAGACATTACGACTAAATGTCATGTAGTTTCTTGGATGGGATCCTGGGACAAAAAAATGGACATTTGGTGAAAACTAAGGAAATCTGAATAAATGCAGACTTTAGTTAATAATAACCAATCAGTCTTTGTTCACCAATTGTAACAAATGTACTATGCCAACGCAAGATGTTAATAATAAGGGAAACTGTGTGAGGAGAGTGTGGGGCATATAGAGAACTTTCTGAACCACTTACTTTTTTTTCTATATATCTAAAACTGTTCTAAAAAATAAAGTCTTTTTTTAAAAAAGCCCCTAGAAAGAAATGAAACTGCTAGTGCTGCCAATAGAGTGAAAAAGTCTAAGGAATAAGACAGTAGAAGTTTCATGGGGCAAATTATATCTGGAGATTTGTGAGGATCTGGGAATATATCTCTTTGAATGTCAAGGGTTTACTGTTTTCAATGAAAGTTCAGTAACTTTGACTTTAGTGAGTCAATACTTACTAGCATATTATTAGCTTTCCTCATGGATACTGGCTTTTTCTACATATGTCCTTTCCCTGATTTGTCATGTTAGGGAGGAAAAACTTTTCCTCTACCCTCTTATGTTTAGCACGTGGGGTCCTGCAAGTTAAACTGACTAAAGACAGATAAACAGGAGAAAAGACAGATTTTTATTCACGTACATTAGGGGCTTCCCAGAAAAATGTGACTAAAAATGGCAGTTAAAATTTGGGGCTTACATACCATGATAATAGCTGAAGGGGAGGGATAGAAAGGCACTCATGGGAGAACAAATGACTTTTAGGAAAGATAAACGAGCCCTTAGGAGAATAGATGGGAGATATGAGAGTTTTGTGGTCTCTTTAGGTGATTTCTTATCAGAATGCCAGGCTTCTTGTCTCTGGTGATAGGAGTCAATTTTTGCTGGTTGTGAAACTCCTGGGGAGGGAATTTATGACAACTGAATTCTTTGGGGAGGTTTGCATTTAGGCAGATAAAGGGAATTCAGGAAAACAACAACAAAAAAACCCTAAACCCTTTCTCACAGTGCTATATTCTGGATCCTTTTAGTAGAAAGCAGAGAATGCAGGCTTCCCAAATGTTACCAACATAACCTGTATTTCTCATGCTAAGGGAAATCATTTAGAGCTTTGGCAGGGCGTCCAGAGGGAATTGGAAAGTTTAAAAGGATTGAGAATTAGAAATTTAGTTTAAGGCATGTCTTTCAGGAGGAGGCTTGATTAGGATTGGATAAGGATCATGATCCAACAGTCCAGGATTGGTAGAAACAGCAAGGTGAGGATTTTGA
>NW_006434369.1:6946451-6994956 GCF_000325575.1 Pteropus alecto
GAATTAGTGGGTTTTTCAGGAAGTTCCTGACTAGAGTCTGCAGGAATTGTGAAATCATGCTAATAGAGACAATGCAATAATAAAGTCATGATGATATAGAATGTTAGATGGGGGCTGGTGGATGTATTTGGGGGGTCATTTTAGTCCTCAGTGTCCAATGCTGTATCTAGGAGTAAATGGTTTTGGTTCCCAGATTTCACTGCAAGATTTAAAAAAAATGATCCATATATAGTAAACAAAAATGGGATTCGTGCTTGCCACATCTTTGCTGCCTTTTCTCTGATCTATCATGGCTGCCCTTCCAAGTCCTACATTTAGATCTGCATCATTCCTTTGAATGGCAGTATTATGGCAAGACTTTGAGACTCAATGATTTTGTGGTCTGTGGCTCTGATTTCTAATCACTTCCTTGGAGGCAGAACTGGCAATGAGATAGATTCTTAGGACATTATCTCCATTGTCTTATTTTTATTATTTTATTTATTTTTAAGCAAAACAAACAATCCTCTCCCAGATGATAATGGCTACTGTCCCAAAAGGAAGACCATTCAATTTACCTAAATCTCAGAGACCTTAGATCAATCTAGACTTGGCTTGGGGGAGAGCTACCCCCCACAGCTGTGGCCCCTCAGTTTGGGTTCCCTCTGAAGGTTTGGGAGCACAGGATGAGGATGTGAGAGGACTTTGAAACTCAGAAGCTGGAGGTCACTTGACCAATACCATACAGGCAGCTCTCTAATTTAAAAAGTAAACAGCTAAACTGAAGAGTTGGTTGGAATCAAGCTTTGAAGACATCTCTTTCCTAAGGATTGACTAAATTAGCTCTGTCCTGCCTACTGTGCAAGGCAGGTTCAGAGCAACATTTTAAATTTAATTTTATTTAATCTACATAATATATTATGATATAACATATGCATACTTTACACACATGGCTGCTCTCTGGCTACCCTGGATTGTTTTAGCCAGCCCGAGTATCATTTATTTTTCTCCATCCTGCTGAGGGGGCTCAGTATATTCTGCCAGAGTTTTCCAGAAAGTTCTGGACAGAACTTTCTAATCCAGCCTCCAGGCCCCATTGCCTTTCCTGAATTGCCTTGAAACACCAAGCCCTCCCCACTCTCACCTCCTCACCCCAAAACAATGTTCTCCCCTTCTCTCAGCCCTTGGCAACCTGAAACCTTTCTTCTGCCCCGCTTTTTATTTTATTTTTTAAAACAAGGACACAATATCTCTCCCCTAAGCAGGCTTTGCACGGCCTGTAGGAGCAGCTGACAAGAGAACAAGTAATTTCTTAGCCTTTCAGCTCCATACTGCCTCTGTTTTGTGAGTGGCCGCTGCACCTGTTGCGATAAGCAATACTTCCCTCACAAGCAAGTTGAAAAGAAGGCAAGCTCTGCACCCCACTCTCACCCCCTTTCTTCTAAGTGGATGTTAATAATTTTAAGAAGGAGTCGGGGGAGAAAAAGAGACAAGTTCTCTGGATGAATTTCTTAGCCTGACACTCTGCCGTGCTGACGTTGAGGCTCATAAAGAGAGGATGGAGTGTCCTCAGTGGCTTTATTAGGGACTGTACTGGGCTGGGCTTGAAAAAGACTGAGCTGGATGGAAGTTGGCTCTATTTGCAACTGGGGGTTTTCCTCTTCTTGCTCTCTGTGGGCTGTTTTGGTTTATTTGTTCTGTGGTTCTCTAAGCTTCTTTGTTTAACCCTGGCTGGTAAAGAGCCTGGAGGCTTGGTGAAAAGAAGCTTCTCCCAGTAAAACAAATTTTGGCATAAGGAGAATAAAAGGCTCCCACTTTTCCTAGGCTGGGTGGGAGGGTGTGCATGTGGCCTCTTCGTTTTTCTTTTCTTTTTAAAGGTCTATTAAACTCGTGCTGGCAAAAGGTATTGGCCTGACAGGCTGGAGAGCGGAAATTCTCTGTTTAGCCCTGGACAAGTGGCCTGCTGGGCTGCCCGGTCATGCGTGCCTCAGATGTGAATGGATGGCACCCCCTCTCGGGGGAGAAGGGTGTCCCAACATTCTGTCTGTAGAGTTTAAGTGGAGCTATTTCCCTTCTGTCGCCTTCATCCTACCCTGCTAGTTTAGCTAAGGTTGTGGGTCCTGGAGTCCTTCGTGAATCTGAACTTATTGTAAAGTGCTCTCCACATGCAGTTCCTGGGGAGGTGTTTGTGAGAGGGCTGGAGGTCCACAGTGCCTGGCCTTCTCTGCACCAATTGCCCTGTGTGGTTGTTGCCTGTGCTAGGGAAGAAAAACTTTTCCTCTACCCTGTTATGTTCAATATTTGGGGGCCTGCAAATTAAACTGAAAAAAAGACAGGTTAGCAAGAGGGACAAAAAAGCACCTTTAATTACATAGGTAAGCGTTGGAACTCACAAAGATATGTGACCCAGGAGAGGGTTAGAATTTGGGGCTTATATCCCATCTTAATAGGGGGGAGGGTGGGCAGAGGGGCACTTCTGAGGAAGAACAAATAACTTCTTAGAAGTAGGGGAGGTGGGGTTGGAGAAAGGTCACTTACGGAAAAGCCAACAACTTTTTGGAAAGATAAATGAGCCCTTAGGAGAATAGATGGGAGATAGCATAGCTTGTGACAAAGTCTGTATGGGTGTGATGCATATTTCTCTTTGAGAAGAAAAGATTAGTTTCTCCAGGGAGGGGATTTATGACAATTGAGTTCCTTGGGAGGCTCTGCTTTTAGGAAGATAAAGGATTTCAGAAACTCAAATGCCTTCAGCTCAAAGGAATTTTTATGCCACAGTGGCTGATTCTAGATCTCTTTACCTATGTCCTTACCAAGACCTCTTGGTAGCTTGAGAAATCTTTGAGGACATCAGTCAGCCCCAAGCACAGCTCCTGGCTCCTCACTGACCTGTCAAAAAAAATTGGTGAATAAAAACTAAATATGTTATTCTAGGTAATAGCATTTAAATACAAATGGTCCTAACCAATTTGTGTCTTAGTCATGCAGGGTTTCACTTGAGAACTGTGGAGAGGGTGATGGGGTTTTGAGGAAAGTGAAAAGCATTTTGGAGGGAGGGGTCGAGTCTCTGTGTGCAGATCTTGAGTTGTGGGTTTATGATCTGGGAAAGAGGGTTAGGCTGTGTGCCTGTTCAGTTAATTAGCAATTTATCAGAGGCACACCTCACTTTGTGATTCTGGATGAATATTTCTTGGCCCCAACACTCAGAGGGCAATCAGACCTTTTTCTTATCTTGTGTCGGGCACCAGGGAATCATAAGGTTTTGAAGCCAAGTGGTAAGTTTCCAGTGTTTGGGCATTCAGTTACCTCTGGGAGGCTGTGACTTGAATCTTATTTCTGATCTGCTATTGATTCTGCCGCTAGCCATGCCCAGAAGGTGAGCTTTTACCTCCATTCTGCCAACTTTTCCTTATGGGTTTGTTCTGCTTAACTGCCAGCTGATGTCAATGCTTCGGTAATGCCTACTTTTGGATATTTTGAAAACTGGGACTTTAATGGAGGTTTCTTCTATCCTGCCCCAATTGATATGTAATTAATAGATATATTATGAAAGAATTTACAGTGGTAGGGGGTTGGAGGCCACCTTAAAGAGAGATTTCGGGGTTAAAATGTCTAAATATGTTTCTAAAAAGTCCTTGCATTTCTTAAGAAAATGAAACTTTACAGCAGTTATGAGTGCTGATAAACCCACCTTCTCTGAGTACTGGAGGTGGATTTCCATTCCTCTGAGGACAGTTCATGGTCTTTTTGCCTAAGAGCACTGGGGGGAGTAGGTGTTTCCTGAAGAGCAAGAGATAGTTGTAGGTGGTGCGCATATTTGGTGTTAAACAACATATTGAATTGTGTAGTGAGAAAGCATTGCCTATTCAGTTCTGTTTCATGCCCATTGATAAAGTCAAAGTGTCTCAGTTTGGTCCCCAAATGTCTTGAACACATCCCTAACTCTAGCTCTCATTCTCCATTTTCTTCCTCTTCCTCTCCTCCATAATCATCGTCAAACAAAGAGGGAGCCAGCTCCAGGCTCCCAGTCTTCAGTATCTTGCTGGAATTCATAATATTGTATTCATTGAATTTATTTTCACAGTTCTCTTCTGCTTATGCAAGTGATATTAGTTTTCAATTCACAGGTTGGTGTCAAATTTTATTTAGCATAAGAATATTTAAAGATAAAACGTGAATTAATTTTAAAGAAAGATATTAAGTGGCAGGTAGAACTTGGATGTGACATAAATTTTGAAGGTGCTATGCTGGTGACTGTAGATGAGAAACAGTGGCTTAGATTGTTTTTATTCTTTTCTGATTGTAGTATTCTCTGATCTCTTAACCCCCCTCCCCTTTCTTGAGGGATTCTTTGTCACTGCTACCAGCTTCTCCAGCACCATTCGTGTCTGCTACTGAGAGATTTTCTTTCTTAAGGAGGTGAATTATTACTTTATAAAAAAATTCCTCTTTTTTCCTTTTACAGGCATTGCCCATTCTTCCTGTAGTTTGCTGTGGAATGCTAGGCAACAGAGACAGCAATATCTGTGAGGATGCGCTTTCCCTTATATGAACATTTTTAACATTGGTTTTGCATTTCCCCTTGGGCACTGATCAGTTATCTGTGTAATCCTCTCTCCTGGATAGCCAGGCTTTACAGGTTTGGACCCATTTTACTAATCTCTGCATCTTATGTAGAGCCTGGGCTATTGTTAGCACATAGGAGGTGGCTAACAGTGGAGGCAAACTGATCAATGTGGCATTTCAGCAACTGTCAGATCCATTTGGTCAATATTGGCAGCTTTAGGCAATTAGCAACAGGTGAAGGTTAGAAAGCTTGTTCCCTATAACCTTATCACCAGGTTGAAAGCCAAGTCTTAGGCCAAACATTTATTAGCACGTTCCTTTAGGCAGGTAAAGTGGTACTCTCTGTGCTCAGGCACATGGACAAACACCTCATATCATAACTTAACTCTGAAGTGACAGGTGCCCTATTTTGGGGTCAGGTGACAGTGTCTCCAGTGAATAGAGAACAGTGAATAGGCCAAAGCTTCTAAAATATGAAGATTAGAGTTTTCAGGATTCTTATGCCTTATTTATATTACCTGAGCAATTTTTCCTCTCAACCAATATATTACACACTGAATACTTCACCAAATGCAAGATACAATTTAATCTTTCATGCTAATAATGAATCCTCTGGGGTATGTTTTCTTTTAGGTTTTTTTTTTTTAAGGTTTTTTGATGCACTCTTGAGGCACCTTTGGTGGATTCTTGATTGGGGATAATCAGGTGGTAACTAACCATCCCTAGACTACAATGAATATCACTCTGTTAATACTGAAATCGTTTAGAGTAAATCACCACTCAAGGCAATGTAATATTTTTGGATTTAAAAAATATTGTCGGCAGAGGCAGATGTCTGAGTTTTAGCTGCTATTCCACTTGCCTTGAACCCTGGAGGGAGAAGGAGTAGAACTTTCATGGTGTCTTGGTGTCTTCGCAGTATTGCTATGATGACTTGTTTCAGCCCAGCCAGTCATAGACACACTCTTCTTGTGAATTTCTTGGATCGTCTCCTTATCTGTAAAATGGTGATCGTAAGCTCACTTAAATTAAGGGTGTTCTTCTCCTCTTGAGGAGCTCACGAGATCACATTGGTTAAATTGCCCTGTAAGCTGTAAAAAGCCGAACAAGTGTCAGCTACTCTTGCTGTTATTACCATAAAGGCCCAAATAGAAGCAAAGAATGCTGGGAATTGTCTCTTCCCTGGGATGGATAACTAAGTCACCTGTACCTGCTAAAACCAAGGAGCAAATAAATACAAGTCTCATCATTCCTTCAGTGAGTGGTATCGAGCAATGTCGGAGAGAGTTAACAGAAATAGAACATTTTCTTGTTCAAATGAAGATCTCTGTTTTGCTCTGAGCTTTTACATGTAGTCTTCAGGTTTAATAGCCAGTACTATGAAGCACAGAGAAAAGATTATTTATTAGGGCTGACGTTGAAGAGATGGATGGTTGGTTGGTTTGTCAAAAGTAAGGTCATAACTTTGTAATCTGCCTTAGACTGAAGTTCGTACAGATCCCATTTGGATTAACCCACACCAATGTGTTATCCTGTTTCTGCTTTCATATATTTCTGCCCAAAACACTTGAATTAAGAAAACCTGCATCTGCTGGCCACACTGGAACAAGGGACTCTCCTACAGAATCAGATTCTCATAGAAAGCAAAAAAGGGACTAGAGGGAAGAGAAATGGAACATGTTATATTTCTTTTAGGCTTATGCTTATTTTCTTGGCTGGCGAATGCTTTTTTCTCACCTTTTGACATAATCCTAATGGTCCCATTAAAATACATTTAGCCTTCTCTCTCAGCTCCATCTGCCAGCACTCTGTCATTTGGTGAACGGCAGGCAGGTTTTAAGTTCTGATCAGCAGAGAACAGGCTAAATATTGGAACGGGATCATGTGTCTCCTGTTTTTATTTTCAAAAATATCCCTTTTACTGCTGAGTGTTGAGTTGCAGCTGGATGGAGATTGGCTGGAACAGCAGGAAGACGCTCTGCCTCTGATTTTCGTGTGATACCAGGGCGGGTTTTCCAAGGAGATTGAGGAATTTCTTTTATTTGGAATCTTCTGGAGCAAAACATTCGGACTGTGTTATTTTTGGAAATTCTGATTTAGCCTTGTTTAGATGACTCTCAACATTCCTTCCATTTCTTTGAGCGGGTGATTTTTGTGGCTCTAGCTTGGGTTCAAGTTCATGAATAAATGTAAGTGTGCCACAGCCTCATACAGATTTTCTGCCAACAGAAAGAGCTGGAAAGAGCTGAGGTGGTTGCATATTAAGGGTAAATATAGCTCATGTACAGAGAAAATGAGCTGTATTTACTCAGCCTCTTTCAACTCCAGCTCTTCGCCTAACAGTGGGCAGCAGCAGCTGGGGTAGGTAAGTGATACTACACTGGAGAGCCTCTTAAATTCCCTTCTTCGTCACTGAGAGTGACATACAATCTCTTCTAGGAAACAACGTGAGCCCACCACAGCTGGCCATGGGTAGTGTTCTCTTCTGGTCGGGAGGGTTGCTCTGTGGTTTCAGCCGCCTGGCTGCAGCAGCCTCGTGGTAAGTTCTGCATGCTGCTGGGTGAAGTGGGCGGGAAGAATGGATTGACTGCCGGTCCCTTGCAGGGAAACTTCAAGGGCTCAGGAATCAAGTTCAATTTCCAACTCAGGTATTTGGGCTGGGGCTTGGGGAATCCTCAGAAAATGCCCATCACGTCAAACTACTGAACAGAATTAGAGGAAGAGCTTTCTGAGAATTGGCTGGTCCTGGGAGTTGTTATAAATCAGAGGTAGATCATTTTGCCCTTGATCGTGTGATGAAAAAACAGTATTCCAAGCCTCCTCACTCTCATCTAGAGAAATTACAAGAAAAAAGACTGGAGAGCCCATATGGAGAATGGGCTCCATCCTGCAGCTCCATCCTGCTTCAGAACAGAGGAGGCTAACATACCGCTCTCTTTATGGTATATAGAACTGTATTTTCAATGTTGTTGCTTAACTGCACAGCTAAGCCTCTGGGTCCCCACTAACACTTGGTGCCATGGTTTCTCAACCCGGGCAGTGCGATTGCGTTTGGGAAGGATAATTCTGTGTCGTGGGGCTGTACTGTGCTTTACAGGATATTTAGCCGCATCCTTGGTCCCGACCTCCTAGATGCCAGTAGCATTCCCCATCCCTTGGTGACAAACCAAAATTTCTTTAGACATGGCCAAATGTCCCCTGGAGGAAAAAAATACCTTCAAACGAAAAGCACTACCTTTTACAGAGAACAATAAACACTGCCCCCCTCCCTCACCCAAACTCCAAATTTATATGTGCTGCTTAGGAAGAGAGCAGGTGGGAAGTTAGATAATATGTTTTCAATATTCAAATACCAGGCTCCTTTATTAGATTGAAGCTCATGAAATTGTTATTCTTTTTGGATGTCAACATGGTTGAATAATGACAATTTCATATGGTTCAACTTAATACTAGCTTCTGAAATCAGATTTGTGTAAAGCTTGGTCACAAGGGGCCTCAGGACAGGGTCATGACCTATATTGTTTATTAAACACCCAGAGAAGTGTCCTCTGCAAGGAATTACATTATTTGAGGTGGTGGGTGGTGGGCAGAGGGAAGGACAGCCATAAAAGAGCTAGAGTGAACCTGAGAATGGAGACAAAAACATTTAAGAATATCTGAGAGGAGAGTGGGGCCAGATAGTTTTACATGTCCCTGGCTTTGGGAAAGGAAGATTTCTACTGGGGACATATAGTAGAAGGATCATTCTGGAGCTCATGAGTCACAAGGGGGCTTGGCGGAAGAATGGGATTTCTGGGAGGGAGGCTGACTTTAGAAGTCTTAGAGCAAAAGTGAACTGAAGTCCTTTACAATTTATGGGCAGTGGTAAAATAAAGGTGCAACTCTAGGGACAGTTAGGGACTTGCCCCAGAGGATTGGGAACCACCTGAGTTTATTTTGGAAGAAAGAGACTAGCTGTGGCTGACTGCCCTGCACTTTCCATTGGGTGGTTAGTGTCACAGCAGTCTGCCTATCTGGTTTGGTAGAAATGATCACTATGAGAAGAGCTTGGGCACCTCCTCTCACCTTTGGCACCGGTCTCATCGGGCGTTGGCTCCTTGGCTTTCATTTTATTTTTATATATAGCTGTCATGGCACCGAAAGGATAAGTTCCTCAAAAGAGGTGGGTGCTTGGTCTTTTTTTCTCACCTCTTCCTTCATCCCCGCCTCTCTATCATGTCTCAATTTGCTCTTTTGAAAATTGGTGCACTAAAAGCTGTTTTCCCATTTCATTGCAAAATTGATTATTTGTGATTCGATCAGATAGAAGTCTTGTTTGGGGCAGGAGGGGCTACTGGGTGGTGGGGAGCTGGGAAGCTGGGGCAGGTGAGGTAGGGGCCTTGGTAACTATATGAGGAATGTGATGGCTCAAATATATACAATGAACCCCAAGATGGAAATCACGTGAATTCACAGGATGAGGGGGGACCTCAGACCTGCTGATTTCTTTAGCTCCATTTCACAGGTGAAGCGATCAAGGGCTCAGAAAGACCTCCAACTGGCCCCCTCCACAATTAGTGCCAACACTGGGTGCTTAAGTCATTTTGGCCTAAGCCCACTTCTTTTCTCTGACTTACTGTAGCAGGATGTGGCATGACCACGGGTCACAAAGTTCCCTAGTCCCTGGGCCAAGACTTTTAGCTCCCATAGAGAGGAAAGGGCTGACAACTACTTCTGCTTTTTCTTTCCTTTCATAGCAACTAGTTCACAGCAGTCCATTCAGTAGGCCTCAGACACATGCTTGTCCAACGCCTGCCTGGGAGAGTGAGTCAGCATTAGGCTGCCTCCTCCAGCCAGAAGCTCATCAGAGGTGAAGCCAGGCAACGTGGACCCATTACAGCTACTCTTAAGATGACAATCCCTGGCTCAGGCTCAACAAATACCTACACCCATTTGTGCAACATTTAGGTGGGAGGGAGGAAGCAGAATGAAGAAGGTACTCAGACCGTGTTTCCTCCCGACTCCTGTGAGTGGTTCCCTAGTACACACATAGTATTTGGGTCAGATTTACTTGGCCCCTCCTCAGGAAGACAAAATTCAAGAACAGTGTTCATGCACATATATCTACCCAGGTGCAGTTGACCAGGAAACTAAAGAAACTTAAGATCCGGGGCCCTTCACTAGCATGGCCTCTTTTAAGGCCCACACCTATAATTTTGTATACACTTTGAATATTAAAAATTATACATGCTTCAGGTTGTGCAAAATATGAACCTGCCTCTGTTCGCCTCTGTGATAAGAAATCACCACCTTTGATAGACCAGTGTCTCACATGTTTTCACTAAGCCTGGCTGGGAAAAGGCACAAAGCTCAGGAGTGCCTTGAGGTCCAGATGGGTAGATGAAGGGGGACAGAAAATGTGCACCAACAGGAGCAGTTCTGCATGGGACCTTCCCACCCTCCGCCCCACTCAAATAAATAAATGTCAGCTCTCTCAGTGAAAGCAGTAAGAGTCCACTAGAATTTGGCTTCTTTTTTTCCTTCTTTCAATGGTGACATCTGGGGATGTGTGGAGAGAAACCGATTGAGTGGGGTATTCAGGAGGAGCGGGACCCAGGAAGAGGTTCCAGGCTGTGTGAGGCCTTCGTGGACTTCGGAAATACCTAACTCATGGTAGCTCCCTAGAAGAGGACTATTAAGAGAGCCTCAAGAGCCGGAGACTAGCGAAGCCTGGGATGTTGTTACACAAGTCACAAGATGGAGTTTTGACGTTGCCTTATCTCTGTTCAGCGCACATATGCCACGAGTTCCAGTATCTTGGAGGGGACTGGAGGCCAAGCTAGGATTGCTTGGGAGCAGTTTTGATCCATTTCCCCTCCCTTCCCTGAGCTCCCCTTCTCCATCATTTGTGTGTGTGTAATTGGGCTGCTGGCCTGCTTACAAGGGGAGGAAGTTCCTCTTCCCACTGCCTTTGTGTTAGTGTTAAGTGGACACTCTATTCTTCTGCGCTTCCTGCCTTGAAAGTACCGACCAGGGTCACTTGCAGGGTTGTTAAACAGCTGCTGCTCCTCACCCTGGTGACAAACAAGGCCATTCCAGGCCCATCAATCAGCTTCGCTCGACAAGTGTTTTGAGACCTGTTTGGGTGAAAGATGGGAAGTGAGTGTAGGCGTGGCCCCTTACTCACCCAACCTCCAGATCTAATTTGTCCAGAGGCCCTGTGTCCCCTGAATCAAGGAGTAACAGAACCTATGTGAAGAAGCTCGGACATCCCCATGTTGTCTCTACATCCCTGTGGCTGCTTTTTTCTTTTGTATTCATTCATCAAATATTAATTGATTGCCTGCTTAAGACTGGAAAAAACTGCATTATCAACCTATTTACTTCAATAGCTAACCTTTGGTGTTGATGATGTCAAAAAGATTGCTTGATTATAGAGAAAAGAAAGGACTTTTTTTTTCTTTTTCTTTTTTTTTTTTTTGGTCTTCACCCTGTAGGGGTGGCTAAAATCCAGCTCAAGGCTTTGTCTTTTTCAATGGAGGATGCCATCTATTGTACCGGACAGACAGAAAAGTCACACAATTCCTAGTTTTATAAATGGAGGATTTCAGATTTCAGTTGGTCACTCTGTCCTTGAGAAACCAGCAATGGAAACCCAAACTTTTTGTCTGCTTGGCCTTTTAGCCATCACTCCCTTGGAGGGCACGAAGAAACCATGTGCATTTGGGACAGACACCCCTAGCCCTGGTACCTCTAGTAACTGCTGTACTTCTGGTGTCTGCTGTTAAGAAGAGGAAAGGAGGTGATAGGTAGAGATGAGTTATGGGTGAAATAATATTTCCTTCCTTTAAACCTCTGTCTGCCCTGAGAACTAGTTCTGGGATTTGTGAACTCTGGCCCTGGGACATCCTGTGAGGTTAATCCTCCAAGAGGGGACAGGGACAGAGGCTTGGGTGAGGTGGAGATTGGGGGTTGGTGAATGAATAATGTCTTCTACATAAGTTTTTCAGAAGTCTGTAGAGGCTTTTGTGATATTATACATATTTATTATAAAAGAGTTATACAATTTATAATTGTCTTTTGTCATCGTGTGTTTTTGCCATCAAAGGAAATTAAAATACAATTACTATCACATGGTAGTCTAGGACATTATTTGACTTAAAAGGGATCCTCATGGTTGAAAAGTTCACTCATCTTTAGGAAATAAAATATGAATGTGCATTCTGGTTTTTTGTCTCCCCCCTACTCCCCCGCTCCCCCCAAATCCTGGGAGATAAAATAGAATCCGTGGAAGCTATCTGTGCTGTAAAAACTGCCTAATCTGCCTTTCACATTCAGATCATTTGCCTTTCAACAGTGTATGCAAGCTCTGAGCTCTGTGCGAACTCAGTATCATCAGTACAACTGCTTTCAGAAGATCCCTCTGAGCCAGAGTTAGTGAGGCAGCACTCCGAAGGAGGAAAGACAGGGAAAGCAAGTTAATCTTCCAACAGCTACTGGAGTGTAGAAAGGCCCCTCAGATCCCTCAGCACACCTCAGCTGTTTGCCTCCTGGCCCAGTTGCCCTGGTTCAGTTGGTTAAATATTTTCCTTGCTTTCCCTTTGGCATGATGGATTGTGGATGTCTAAACATGGGCCCTTTCCCACCTGGGCCTACTCTGCTTTTTTTCCTGGGGACATAAGGGGCTTATTTGAAGGGCCTGACCTGGCATGGATGCCGGGCAAACAGAAGCAGGGGCAAAAGCATCTCTATGTGCGTAGCGCTTGGGTTAAGTAGGCCTTTCATTGCTGTAGTCAACACCTTTTGTTGTTGCCAGATCCTTCAGGATTGATCCAGCATTAGCTGTACTTTGAGGTGGGCTGGAGAGGGGTGAATGTGCCCAGAGGAGTTTCCAGAAGGGGCATGCTGAACACTGCCTCCTTTGGTTCCTTCGTTCAGGACATCTGCTAAGGAAAACAGAAGGTTGTTAGTCTTAATTTCGGTGATAAGTAGAATATATAACCAGAGACAGTAAAAACCCTTTAGGAAGTTCCCACTTAACACGTTTGCGTCTACGATTCTTCACATTTTTACAACCTGCCCTTGAGTTTCTATTTCTTTTTTAAGAAATTTTCATGAGTTGGTTTTTTTTGAAAAGCAAAATCTTAAATCACGCATAATTATATTTACTCAGACTCTACTTAATGTATGAACTCACTGGAACTGAGAAGGGACTGCTCTACTCGGAATTCCCAAATTTGATCAAATGTTCCAAATGGAGTGTATCAGGAGCAGAAGCCTATTGGGTCTGGAGTGTGGTTTTCTAGTTGTGAAGAGATACTTGTGAGCTGGTTGGTGGACGGTTGGATTAAAAACAGTCCATCTAGTTACTGTTGCAAGAGGCGAAGTATGGTGATAGAAACTGCAAGGAACAATTGTTAGCCTTTTTTTTTCTATTTTCAAAGTCTCTTTCTTTGCCCAAACTGTCAGCATTCTGACTCCAGACTAAATTCCAACAAAATATGACAAACTCCAAGCAATTTTTCTTTGGAAACACCTATCCTCATTCTCTGTATCTCCCCAATATTACCCACTTTAAGGGTTTTTTGTTTTGTGTATTTTTTTTTTGTTTGTTTGTTTTTGTTTTTTTTTTTAGAATGGGGAATGAAAGAAGTACCAGGAAGAATTTTGTATAAATAAATGCTTATGATCAAACTCTCAAAACACTTTTTAAAATCAAGATATAATTGACATATAACATTATATTACTTTCACAAAATGATCACCACAATAAGTCTAGTTAATATCTGACAAACTCTTGAATTCTTGAACTTTTGTTTAGACTCTAAGACTTTAAAGTCCTTTCATTATTATACCCACTTTGTTATTAAATTTGCAATGAAAACCAGTGAATCTCTTATATTGGACTTGGCATTATCTCTTGTCTAACGGAATGGAAAGATATGCATAGTCACATCTTAAGAAACTTATCATTTAATAGTCCAGGCAAGACATGAATGAGTCGATTGGAGAGCAATATTTGATGCGCCCGTCTCGTCTCCAGCTTAGTGCTTTCTTTGCGTGTGAAAAGAGCTCGGTTGCTGTTAGTCTGACAAATGAAGTGCTAAATTGTGGTGTTCAGACCATAATGCAGTTTGGATCTCAGGGATCGAGGAGAAGATGTAGGTTGCCAGTAGTTGGTGTAGTCTGTGTTCAGGAGGCGGGGGCATGAGCCAGGTCTGGAAAGATGGCAGAAAGAGGTTAAATGGGTTAGAATGAGAGTATTTTAGGTAGTTGGGACAACTGGATAAAAGACTTAGGGAATAATGCCTTGGTTGGACTAAAGGATACGCACTGAATGAGGATCAGTAAGAAATGAGAAGAGACTATAGTTGACCCTGGAACAGCTCAGGGATTATAGGCAACAACCCCCAATGTGGTAAAAAATTCACTTAAAACTTTCGACTCCCCCAAAACTTAACTATTAGTGGCCTACTGTTGCCCAGTAGCCTTACCTAGAACATAAACAGTTAATTAACATAACACTTTGTATGGTGTATGTATTATATACTGTATTCTTAACAATAGAGTAAGCTAGAGAAAAAGAAATGTTGTTATGAAATTTATAATGAGAAGATACATTTATAGTACTATATGCATTTATTGAAAAAAATCCACAAATAAGGGGATCCGTGCAGTTCAAACTCATGCTGTTCAAAAGTCAACTGTAACTGTAGAAAGGGTTGAAAATCAGCTAGCGTTTAGAGTTGTATTAAGTCAAATTAATAAAGCTATGAGGGAGCTG
Source organism: Pteropus alecto (assembly GCF_000325575.1). Classification (NCBI taxonomy): domain Eukaryota; kingdom Metazoa; phylum Chordata; class Mammalia; order Chiroptera; family Pteropodidae; genus Pteropus; species Pteropus alecto. Next base: position 6,960,760 of record NW_006434369.1, read on the forward strand.
TTGTGGGTTAGGTGGGAGTGACATCCTTATAGTAAGTTTCTTAGGATGAAGAAAAACTCACTGCCTTGAATCAGGTGTAGCAAGGCAGACAGTTAATTTTTTTTAAATTAAAAAGCTTTTTAAATTAAAACTATTTAATTGTGGTAAAATGTAAAATTTACCATCTTAATGATTTTTACAATTCAGTAATGTTAACTGTATTAACGTTGTGCAGTGATCACCACCATCCATCTCCAGAGCTCTTTCCATCTTCTCAAACTGAAACTCTATAACCATTAAACAACTCCTTAACCCTCCTCCTCTAGACACTGGCAACCAACATTCTACTTTCTGTTTCTAGGAATTTTTACTATTCTAGGTACCTCGTATAAGTATACTCACACAGTTTTATCTTTTCGTGACTGGCTTATTTCACTTAGCATAAAGTCCTCAGGTTCATTCGCACTGTAGCATGTGTCAGAATTTTCTTCCTTTTCAAAGCTGAATAAAGTATTCCATATAGCGCAATTTGTTTATCCACTCATCTATTAATGAACGTTTGGGTTGCTTCCCACTTCTTGTCTATTGTGAATAAAACTGCTATGAAAATGGGTGTGCAAATATCTTTTCAGACCCTGCCTTCAATTCTTTTGGATATATACACAGTAGTGAAATTGCTGAATCATGGTAATTTTTCTTTTTTTTTTTTTAAGGAAACCCCATACTGTTTTCTATAGTGGCTGCATTTTACATTCTCACCAACAGAACACAAAGGTTTTAATTTCTCCATAGTTTTGCCAACTTGTTATTTCCTGTTTTTGTTTTTGTTTTTAATTTTGTGTTTTATAGTAGCCATCCTAATGAGTATGAAGGCATATGTCATTATGATTTTGATTTGCAGTTCCCTGATGGCTAGTGACATTGTGCATCTTTGTATATTTGTATTGGCCATTTGTATATATTCTTTGGAGAAATGTCTATTTGAGTCCTTTGTCCATTTTGGAATCAGGTTTTTTGTTGTTGTTGTTGAGTTTTAGGAATTCTTGATATGTTCTGAATATTAGTCCCTTATCAGGTATGTGATTTGCAAATATTCAAGTCCTTTGCTTATTTTTGAATCAGGTTTTTTTTTTTTTCCTGAGTCCTAAGAGTCCTTTATATATTCTAGAAACTAGACCTATATCAGATATATGTTTTGCAAATATTTTCTCCCATCCTGGGGGGTGCCTTTTTTCTCTATTGGTAGTATCCTTTGGTGCAAAAATGTATACAGTTTGTCTATTTTTTTGTTGCCAGTGTCTTTGGTGTCATTTTCAGGAAATCACTGCCAAATCCAAAGTCGTGGAGCTTTTCTCCTATGTTTTCTTCTAAGAGTTTCATAGTTTTAGGTTTTACATTTAGGTGATCCATCTTGAGTTAGTTTTTGTATGTGTATAAGGTAAGGATTCAACTTCATTCTTTTGCATGTGGATATACAGTTTCCCCAGCTCTGGGTGTTGTCTTTTCCCTACCGAATGGTCTTGGCATCATTGCTGAAAATCATTTAATCATATATGTAAAGGTTTATTTCTGGATTCTCTACTCTATTCTACTGGTTTATGCCAGTGCTTCATTGTTCTGATTTAGTAGATTTGTAATAAGTTTTGAAATCAGGAATTGTGAGATCTCCAACTTTGTTCTGTTTTGACTATTCAGGGTCCCTAGAGATTCTATATGAATTTTAGGATGGAGTTTTCTATTTCTGCAAAAAATGTCATTGGGATTTGATAGGGATTGCATTGAGTCTATAGATTGCTTTGGGTGGTATTGGTATATTAACAATATTAGGTCTTACAATTCATGAACACAGGACATTTTTCCATTTATTTGTGTCTTCTTTAATTTCTTTGAGCAATATTCTATAGTTTTAAGTATAGAAGTCTTTCACCTCCTTGGTTAATATTTAAAAGTATTTTATTCTTTTTGATGCTATTGTAAATAGAATCATTTTCTTAATAGAAGCAGACAGTTTTGCCTTCCATGACGGTCTGTCTCCTTCCATTTCACTCCCCCTTTCTGAAAGACTGGCTGATACTAATTAGGATGAGAGTGTAGGCCACCCAGAGGGTCACCTTTGCCCTAGGAAGTGGCTGCAATTCTGAATCTGCAGTAGGAGGGAGTCAGGACTGATTTAGTGTGGACCTGAGGTTGTTCAAGGTCTGAGCCTTTACAGACATATTATTTAATGTGCTTTATTCAGAGCACAAGTACACATAACTTTCTTCCAAATACTATTTCAAGCAAAGGGAAGAGAAATGTAGCAGCTGTTGGGAGGCTATTTAATTTTGAAAGTTTGACTCCAGTAAAAATCACAAGAGGTAAACAGTGTGTCCTTAGCTGTGCCATCTCCTCACGCTAATTCTACTTTGATCCTTTTCTTCTTTTATCTTGTTTCCTTGTTATCCAGTTATCTCCCTGGCTCACTTTTTCTCCACTCCAAGTTCTCTTTCTTCAGCCTCCTTAACAAAATGCACCTATCTCACTGTGATTCCTTTGGGTCTGTGCTGGGCAAAAGCAAGCTGTTCCTGAAAAATTAACTCTTACAAAGCAAGGACAGGCAAAATCTTTGCATTTTACGCAGTGACTACATCTTAATCTGAGCAAGGTGACGTAAATCAGTCTAATCCTGGTGACTTCAAGAACCCACAGACTGAGAGGGAAAGTGATATTTAGCTTGTGCCTAGACCTGGACATCATCTGACAGTGGATCGAGAGGCCAGGGTCAGAGGCAAGATGACACGCTGGCTTTTGAGGTAAAGCAGCTGCCCTGCTAAAAGTGCCCTAGGAGTTGACCTTAGACCTGCCTTTGAGCAGATTGTCACAAGGTCTCAGGGAGCTTGGAGTTGTAATTGATATTGGTGTCTCAATGACCTGTTTCTAACCTTAGAGCTTCCTACAGGCTTGACATTGGGAGGAGTTCACCCTTGAACTATGTGGTTGCAAGAACCTCACCTATGAACCTCTGTAAGATGTCACCTGTGTGACCACTGTAAGTGGGCATCAGGCTCCCGTCTCCAGACCTCCTGGTGACTCCCTCCTTCTCTAGAGACCACTGGAGACAAGGGCTGCACTATTCCTCGCTCCACTATGGGAGGCAGTGCTTGGCAGAGAGCAGGACTTGAGATTCTGCTTTGGGTCCAGCTGCTCCACAGAGCTGTCTGCAATGTGAATTTGATACAAAGTCCACAAACATTTCATGGCATAAGGCACATTTTATCTCCCTTTCCAGAACCTCCAAGAGAGCCAAGCTTGGTGGGTTGCCAAACAAGCTCTACTCCTTATGTCTGATCTAGTGTGAGTGTTGTTGGTTGCCATCCACCTACTGAACCTCATGTCCAGAGCTCTGGATGCGAAATGAAAGAAATAGTAGTGGGAGGGAAAGTAGAGCAAAGGGACAGTGCCAATAATTTCTCAGGTAACGGCGATGCACTAAAAGTACACAAACAGATTTAGGTAGATCAGAAGAGAAAAAACACAAAAACCAAAAACAAAGGCAAACACTTCTTTCCTACTTCCTTCCATTCCTAATTTGTGTTGCTGGAGGCTGAAGATTGATTGCTGTTTTGGGGCCTCTGATTATAAACCCATATGTGAAGGATTCAGCTGTAAGATTAGGACCTTCTTTGTTGAACCAATGAAATCTCATGTTATTAAACCTTCCCTCTCAACTTGCCACCTGTTTCTCTCTTTCCCCTAAGGCCCTTAGCCCATTTCCGCTTTTATCTCTTTTGCCTGCTAATGCCTGTTTCATCAGGTGGAGGGCTTATTCTGGAAATTAAGGTTTTGATTGAGAGGTTCTTCAGCTTCCTCTCTTTGGGTAGAGCAGGGAATCCTGAAGATTTTATTAATCACACCTTCCCCTGTGCCCTCCTGCATTTATTCTGTCTTGCATGCCTCTGACGCCTTTAATTTATAGCTTTGAACCACAGGGGATCTTTGCCAGTGTGTGTATTTTGTCTCCAACCAGATTGTCAGATTGGGTGAAATGAGCTCCAAGGCTACTTCCAAGAAGCTCTAAAATTCTCTGATTCTAAGTATTTTGAGTACTCTGACAGAATCTTGGTCCCTTCATCTTTATGTGCACCTAGGCTCCTACCAGCATAGTAGGCATTAAATACATGTTTACAATTACCACCCTCTTGGGGCATTCAGAGTGATTGTCTTAGAAGTTTTCCAGTCAAGCATTGGGGTAGGCAGTGACATTCTTCTCCAGATTAAATCAAAAGGCAGACACCACAGTGACCAATGCCTTCTCCAAACTTCTCCGTAATAGGATAGCCCAACTGCCACTTCTTAACAACTGTGAAGCCATGATAATAGGCCTAATAAATTTTCCTTGCAGTTTCAAGAGGATGTGGTATCTTTCACTTCCTGTCCCAAACTGCTCTGCATTGTTGCGCCATGCACCAGCTGCTTCATATCAAGGCATGGCCGATTCTAGCTGGGGAAGGAGGGGTGCTATTTGGTGTGCCACAGTGATGTAGGACAACTTTCAGAGGTGGTATAGACTCTTAAGTCTCCACTCACAAGCTGTCTGGACACTAATATCTAAAGCAGGACATTAAAATGTTAGATCGAGAAGAGACCAGACCCACCATTCCTATTTTACAGAGGAAACATGGACTCCTGTAGGGTGATGAGACCTGCTTGCTGCATGCTCACTCAGCGTCATATATCATGTATGCTTTCTTATCATTTTGCTTCTTTCATAAATAGAGGGCAGGAATGACGAGCTAAAGGACATGTGAACGAGGAGAAAAGAAGATCAGGAATCTCCACTGTGCTCCCATGGTACTCTGTTTATACCTGTTTTTATTATACTTTGCTCCCATCGTGGGAAAACAAACACAGACGCGTTGTCATTGACTCCACTGTAAAATAACAGGCCATTAACGAAACAGCTGAGGGACTCGGAGATGGTCCCTGCAATGTCAGTGCTCGCCTTTCCCTGAATGCTCTTTTTGTCCCTTCAGTTTTTTAGCAGTGCTATGAAGATGTACCTAATTTGTGTCATGTCTACATAGGAAGAGAACCAAAATATATGAATCAAGATTCAGTTGGTTTATTTTCTAAACCTTTACATTTGCAAATAATTTCAGATTTACAGAAAAAGTATAGAAATAGTAAAAAGAATCTTATAGACCCTCTTCCTAGATTCCTTGAATATTAAGGTTTTGCCACTTTTGCTTCATCATTCTGTCTCAGGCAGTGGTGCAATGAAGTTTATTCTGCTTTGGATCGCTGATTGCTAACATTTCTGGAACTCTGTGAGCTAGTTGTTTAACTTGGCCTTTGTTAGACATGAAATTATTTTAGCTTACAATTAAATTATATTGAAAGAAGCGGATGTAACAGTAATTAATTCCAACTCCAAATTCCAAACTTAAATCAATACTCAATACTTAAAATTCATCTCTTTCTAATTATTTTACTATTATGCGTTGGAAGTGATTTCCTTCTATTTTCTCTTTGATAGAAATAGTACATTGCTGAGTGCTGCTGTGCATCTCTTCCCAATTCCACATTCAGTGAGCTGTAATAGAGACAAATCAGGGCTTGATTTACTGCTTTATTGTTGGTCTAGACTTAAGAAAGTGATGAGGCTGTGCTGCTAATAACGCAGATTAAAGTGTGTTATGTCTGCAGCTGTTACATTGTGAATCGCAACCTCAGGTTGGCCACAGATATAAGGGTTTGGCAAAGATCACCAAAAGCATTCTGTGAGAATCAATTGGTTATATAGAATTTACAATAAAGTGTATTGCATATTTAATTATTTTGTAAATTATGTACTATACATTCTTTATATCAGTAAAATTTATACTAAATTTATGTGTGTACATATTTTGGAGAGGTGGTTATTAAACACCTACCGACATACTACTATATATACATATTATTTTTTTCTAAGAGTAAGTTGCAAATATATTGCCTTTTTACCAAATACTTCTGAATGTATTTCCTTAAAAAAAAACAAACGACATTCTCATATACAAGTTTATTAAGTCATCAAGCCCAGGAAATAAACATTAATATAATACTATTATATAATTACTGATCTTATTGAAAATTTGCCAGTTGTCCTAATAATGTCCTCTCTTGTCCAGGAAGTAGTGCAGAATCACTCATTGCATTAAATTCTCATGTCTCCTTATCTCCTTTAATCTGGAATAATTTTTCATTTAGAAAAATCTTTTACTACTCTGACAATTTTGAATTTTACAGGCCAGTTATTTTGTAGAATGTTCTTTAATTTTGATTTGTCTGACGTTTTCTTATGCTTCTATTTGGATTTTGCACATGTAGTAGGAAAACCACAGAAGTGATGGTGTGTCTTTAGTATTCTACATTAGAGGTGTGTGATGCCAGTAAGTATCATTATCGGTGATAAATTTTAATCACTTTGTTAAGGTATTTGTCTACCATGTTTCTCTACTGTAAAGTTATTATTTTCTCTTTGTAATTAATAAATATCTTTGGGTAGATAATTTGAGACTATTCAAGTATTCAGTTTCTCAACAAACTTTTATTCATTAGTTTTAGCATTCATTGATGATTCTTGAGTGTGTTAATTATTATTACTGTAGAAATCAAATGCTCATATTCTAATTTTATTTTTCATGTTTATGAATTGGCTTTTTTCTGTAAACATGAATTCCCCCCTCCCTCCATCTATCTGTATCTATCAATAGATCGATCTATCATCTCTGTATGGACTGGAGATTCCTTTTTTTATCCAATACATTGTTATCCATTATTATTGTTATTTGTTTTAATGCTCAAATTGTTATCCATTATTATTGTTATTTGTTTTAATATTCACATTGTCCCAGATTTGGCTGATGGGAGTCCCTTCTAACTGGCTCTATGTCCTTTTATAAGTCAGGCTTATTGTAGTATAATTTACATATAGGACAATTCGACTTTTTAAAAACACTTTTTAAAAAGACTAGTTAGAAAAACTTTTTAAAAAGACTAGTTAGATAAATTTCGAGGAACATATACAGTTGTGTAACCATCACCACCATCATGATATAGAACATTTCCATCACCCAAGAAAGTTCTCCTGCCTCTTTGCATCAATCCTATTTCTCCATTCCCAGTTCCTGGATATCACTGCTCTGATTTTTGTCTCTATAGTTTTCAGAATGTATTTTTGTTTGGCGTCTTTCACTTAGCAAAATTGTTTTGAGATTCATCTGTGCTGTTGCAAGTATCAATAGTTCATTTATTGAGTAGTATTCCATGGCATAGATATACCACAGTTTGTTTATCTAGTCACCTGATGATAAACATTTGGGTTGTTTCCAGTTTGGGGGCTGTTAAAAAATAAAGCTGCTATAACATTTGTGTACGAGTCTTTGTATGAACATATACTTTCTGATGAGTAAATATTTAGGGGAAGAATGGCTGGATCATATAGTAGGTATAGGTTTAACTTAAAAAAAAAGTCCAAATTGTTTCCCAAAGGGCTCATGCCATTTTGCTTTCTCACATCAATGTATGGGAGTTCTAGTTCCTCTGCATCCTTGTCAGTACTCGGTATGGTCCGTGTTTTTACTTTTAGCCATTTTAATAAGCATGTATTGTAGTGGCATCTGATTGTAGTTTTAATTTGCAGTTTCCTGATGACTCATGATGTTGAATGTCTTGTCACGTCCTTATTTGCCATTCACATATCTTCTCTAATGAAGTGTGGGTTCAGATCTTTTGCCCATTAAAAAAATTGGATTGTCTTCTTATTATTGAGTTGTAAGAGTTGTATTTTAGCTTCGAATTCTTTATTTTTTATTATGGAGAAAAATAATATAACTGTCAATTTAAGTGAAGACTTAAGCCAAGAGTAAGCCTGTAAAGGGTCAGATAGTAAACATTTTAGGCCCTGCAGGCTTTGTGGTCTCTGTTCCAATTACTCAATGCTGTCCTTTTAGTGTGAAAGCAGCCATAGACAATATGTAAATGAATTAGCACACTGTGTTCTGATAAAACTTTATTTAAAAACAGGCAGAGGGATGGATTTGCCCATGGGCCATCATTTGCCAAGCCTTGGTTTAGGCTTCAGTTTCCTGCACTTGATAGGGTTGACTAAACCTGAGTTCCTGCTGTGAAATGCAAGATTAATATGTAGAGTAAAAGCTCATTAATGATTATCTGGAGGCTAAGCCAGTCCATTTCACTTCGAAGTCAGAACTGTAGAACATATGAGAGGCTGGGATGGGGGGTAGATTTCTATATCAGGCTACATGTTTTCTACGTTTTTTTTAGTCTCCAAGAACCAGTAATTCTAAGGCTGAACTTTCAGAAATAGGCCACCAGAGGAAAGTATCCTTGCTGATTTGTGGTCCCCATACTGGGTGTGCATCACAACTACTGGCAGAGTTTTACCATACGTGATCCTAGACTCTGTCCCCTATGTCAGAATCTCTGGGGTGGGCTGGGTTATGTGTTTCTATTTTTAAAGCATTTTCCAGGTGTTTCAGATGAAGCCAGGTGAGAGACTAGCACTAAGTGATGAATAGAGATTCTCAGGGACTGATCTTAATAAAAAGATAAGAATAATCTCTAATTACTACATTGATTTTATGTAAATAGGTGCTTCTAAAGGGTTTGCAATATTTTAAAAGTTAATAAGTGGTTAAAATACTCTTTCCTAAGCCCTCTCTCTAAACGTGATTGCTACTACTGAGCTTCTTATCACACTATTTTTTCATGCATAGTGAAAAACAAACTTCAGAACAGCCTCTTCTGAATTTTCAAAAAATACAAATTATTGGACTCTAAAGAGTTTAAAATGTGTTGTGGAAATTCAAGCCCATTACCATTTATTCACAAGGACAAGTAGCTCAATCAAAACAGAATCTTTGGTGGATTAAATGTGTTTAAACAAATAGTTAACTATAATACCAGGGGATTAGTATTTTTTGAGGGCTCTATTTTTGATAGAGCTTTAACTGATATTCCTTGATAATCCCTGTTTTTCCCTGGCATGCCCGTATTTGCTTTGGAAATAATCTTATAATATGTTGCATTTTAACATTATACCCGCTGTATAGAAAATGAAATTCTATTTATAATGTAAGTCTATCAGGTAAGCTTGGGAAATGACAAAATTGGTGCTTGACAATTGCTTTAGACCTAAGGTAGAGAATCCGAAGATATCAATTTAATTGTGAGTTGTTGATGTAAGACTCTAAGCTAGTTTTACATTTTAAAAATTTTATCTATTATTAAGAAAAATTATTTGATATCATTCTGGGACATTGTCTAACAAGCCCACTCAAGGGTTATTTAATTCTCTAGAGAATGTACTTTTGCTTGAATTACTATTTACTCTTGATTAGGGTTTCAATGCTGTGAAGGCACATGTTAACTTAGAGACTTTTGTTCATTAGAAGTACAAATGGTTTCTGATTGGTAGAGAAGATAACCCCAGTACTTATAGTTTCATTATCCTGTAGGTAATTAAACAGTTTGTTCTCTTACATAGAAAACTTACTTTAGCATACTTTTCCTGATGGACCATTCAAGGACCTCTGTTCCTTGAAGTCTCCTCTGAACCAGGTTAACTAGCCTGCTGGAATGCATCTTAATGTATTTTATAAGTTTTTGATATATGCTTTAGATGTATTGAAGCTTCATGTTTTTAACTTTTTGAAAATTGTCTGATTTCTTTTTCCTTCAGTGGTCTAAGTTAACTGTGTTGTTCTTGTACATAAATGAATTTTGACTCTAAATTTAGCTATTTTCTAACTGCAGTTACAATCATATGAATTAAGTATTCTGTCTTTCACCTGTGAAGATGGTTTTTCAAACTGACCATCAGCAAAACATTCACTGTAGCTAGAAAATAACTGTTGTGTTCATGCCACATGGGTCAAGTATAGGAGATACCAAGATAAGTGAGGCATGCCTCTGCCTTCCTCTGGAGCCTCTACAACCTAGTAGAAAAGACAAATAAGCAATGCCATGTGCTGAGTGCTGAGACAGAGATTTGCATTGGGTGTACAGTCTAGGTTCATCTAATTCAGTCTGGATTTAAGTTATCTTTTCACTGGAGGAAGGAGCACAGAATCATTCACAAGCTTTATTATGTCCTTCTTGAGACCACATGCACATGAATAGGGCATAGCAGAGTAAAGTGCATGAATATAGGCTCTGAAACCAGATGGACTTGGAACGAAATCCTGGCTCCTCCATTTACCAGTGTATAGCCTTGCAATTTCATTCAACTGTCTCAGCCTCAGTTTTTTCATCTGTCAATTGGAGATAATTCTCTGTCTCTCTCTCTCTGTCCGTCTGTCTCTCTCTCTATATATATATGTATATATATGATAATTTTCTATATATACAGGAATGCTATGAAGATTAAATGGGACTTGCAGTAAAAGGTCGACTCAGCAGGTTTGAAGTGTCCAAATAGTGAGCATTCCAAAGAAATGGGCCCTTCACTGGCCTCCGGGAGATGACCTCTAATCCCTTAGAACATTATCCCTGTTAAAAGTATCATTTATTTGGGGCCTTAGGCCATTCAAGATACTCTGTGTTAACAGTGTGATTGGTGATGGAGGCTTTGGGTCACACGATATCAGTTTGAATTCTGGAGGAGATGGAGACTGAATAACTAAGGCCAGTTATACAAGCACTCTATGCTTACAAGATTAACCACCAATGAAAACCCTGGACACTGAGGTTTGGGTGACTTCCCTAGTTAACACTACTCTGAGCTCTGGCTTTCACATTTGCACTTATATTGGACTGATATTTTGGACTTATATTACCTATTCCCCAGGGTTATCAAGAGTTTGATGGTATCCTAGCTGGCTCAGACCTAAGACATGGCAATGCCAGCACTTAGAGTTAGGTGGCTAACTCGTGGAGGTGGTTTATGTGCTTTATGTAGATAAAGCCTCTCTAACAGGCATGGAATGTAAAGGGACACTTAGGAGGTTCGGCCCCATCCTCTTATGTGCATGGGCTCCAGAAGTTTCTTGGGAAAGAACATGAACTCCGCCTACAACCAGGGTTCAGAAATAAGCAGACATGGCTGATGGACTACAGAGCAGGACAAACAATAAAAGCCAGATTGCAGGTAGAGACAAATGATTATTATTGCTAAAATAGGTTGAAATCATTTTAGTATATGCCAGACTCTGATCTAAGCCAAGTAATATGTATAGACTCCTTTAATCTTCTTAATCCTTATGAAAGAGGCCAGCTTTTCGATTAGGAAACTGAGTTACAAAGGACTGAAGTAACTTGTCCAAGGTTATGCAGGTAATAGGTGGAGGAGATGGGATTGAGAGCTGAGCAGTCTGGAGCCATGCTCTTAACCATTATACCATCTGTCTCTCATTGAACTAATTCCCTGCCACAGTGCCAACAACCCAGGATAAGAAAGCGGTGGTGAAAATAGAGCTCTTTATTACTGGAAACATGATAAACTCCTGGTGAAAGGTTTCTTGAAGAGTTGATGATAAAACTGGTCACCGTAGCATGGGAGGCCCCCTTGTATCAAAAGAACTGGACACCTGAAGAGGAAGGGGCTTCTCCTTTATGGATATAGAGAAAGTTAAGTTCTAGAGAGCAGCAGGTAGGGAGCATGAGGCCTTCAGAAAGCAGCAGCAGCTGAGGGACTGCTCACAGGAGACTAGCACCTCTGTGGTTGGGGTAGACCAGGTGGCCCAAATGCTTTGGCAGCCTCTTCATTAAAGCTCTGTAGACAGTGCTGAGAAACTCAGGATGCCAGCAGCTGAGAACTGCAGCCCAGACCCCAGGATAGCTCATCCATGATATACTCTCTATTGGAGTATATCAAAAGAAGAGGAAAATGCAGTCATGAGTGTCAAGTTCAATGAACATTTATAAACTGATTGCAACCTGTGACCAGCATAACGAATCAAAATGTAATCAGCACCTAGTACCAGTTTCGCCCCCTTCCTCTCATCCCTTCCCAAGGTCACCACTATCCTGACTTCTAAAGCCTTGGGTTCATTTTGCCTGATTTTGATCCATCCCACCCCGTTACTCTAATTGCTTTATTGAGTTAAAAATTTTTGTAAAGTGATGAAATATGTGTGAAAAAAGAGATATAATTTTTTCAAATGAGATTTAAGCTGAATGCTTTGGTAAAGATTAGATAAAGGTTGTTGCTGAAAAACTGCTGTCAAAGTAAGTATAGGTGAGAGAAGGATAAAAGATTGGGAAAATGAATAAAAATCTCAAGGGATGCTACACTAAGACTGCTTTGGAAGTATCAAACTTTTGTTCAACTTTTAAGAAGTCAAAGATAATGTATTATGGTTATGATTGAAGCAAAAACAAACAAAAAACTTAGAACACCATAGATGGATTTACATTTAAAAAAAAAATGAAGACTTAGCCCAACGTCAAAATATTGGTGTATATATGTACAGTTTCGATTTTAATATAAAATAAAATGTTAATCTGTGTATCATACGAATGATACTTTAACACACTTCCCCTACCACCCAACTTTATTGAGATGTAAGTGATATATAACATTGTGTAAATTTAAGATATACGATGTGATAATTCGATACACATATATATTGAGAAATGTTTACCACAATAAGATTAGTTAACACATCCTTCATCTTTTGCTTTTGCTATTATGGTCAGGACATTTAAAGTTTACTCTCATAGCAACTTTCAAGTGTACAATACAATATTGTTGACTACAGTGACCATGCTGCACTTTAGATCCCTGGAAATAATTCCTTTCATAACTGGATGGTTGTAGCTTTTGACTAATACCTCCCTGTTTTCCCCACTTCCCAGCCCCTGGCAACCACTGTTCTACTCTCTGGTTCTGTGAGTTTGGCTTTTTTCGATTCCAGGTATAAGTGAGATTACATGGTATTTGCCTTTCTCTTCTGACTAATTTCACTCAGCATAACGCCCTCAAGCCCCATCCATGTTGTCACAGAAAGTTGGATTTCCTTCTTTCTGATAGCTGAATAATATTTCATTGTATATGTATACTGCATTTTCTTCATTTGTCTGTCCATGACCACTTAGATTTTTCCATGCCTTGGCTATTGTAAATAATGCTGCAATGAACAAAGGGGTGCAGATATCTCTTTGAGATAACGATTTCACTTCCTTTGGATATGTAACCAGAAATGGGATTGCTGGGTCATATGAATTTTCGTCTTTATATAAATGGAATCATTCTTGTATGTTCTTTTGTATCTTTCTTTTTTGTTATAACTTTGTGTTTGTGCTATTTATCCATATAGACATTGTGGGTAGATGCTGTTTATTCAATCTCATCGTGACTTAGTATCCTACTGAGTAAATATATCACAATATTTTCATCCATTCTATTGTTGATGAGCACTGGGGCATAGTTTTCAGTTTGGGACCCTCTCTCCTTTGAAAACTCATAGAAAGACACAAGAAGGGAGAAGGCTGAGAATCTTTCACTGGTGGAACCGGGGCCAAATTCTTATAACAATTGCCTTGGGACTTATGATAGGGGATTCTCAGAACTATTTTAAGAAGAGGACCACTGGAAAGTACAACCAAAGACCTGGAGTACTGAATGTGAGAGATTGACTGTAAATTTGCCTTCACTTGTGGTCACCACCTTGAGAGGCCTCCTATGTGTGGGTTATAAGGATTGAAAACAATATATGAAATGCCTTACCTGGCACCAAGTAGGCACACCATAAAGGGAAGCTGCATATATTGTTATGCACATGCTGAGGAGCCATTGTGACTTTATGAATCAATCTTTATGTGTAAAAATATGGGACATGGTAATGAGAAAGAGAAAGCCATGTGAAAAGTTATATATGGTCCAAGTGGGCACTGTTATTATTCTCACTGGAGGCCATGGAGGCCTCCGGCAGTCTGGGAGGGCTTTAGGCACAGAATAGAGCCAAGAGGATCTCTGTAGAAAGTTCTATTCAATTCCTCCATTTTTGAGATGAGCACACAGAGCCGTAGAGAGTTCTGTGGCTTGTCTCTGGCTGACTCCCAGTGACTGCTTCAGCTTAGAAAGACAAAACCAGCAGTCCCAGTCAAAGAATTGAAAGAAGCACACCTCATCCAAAGATGCAGAGATGAGGGGTTGGGAATTCATTGGTTTACAAAGTCAATCTGTTTAAGGTTATGGTGGAGCGGCCTCAGCATCATTTGGAACCAGGGTCTGGAATGTCCCAGGACTCTCCAGTTGCGTTTTTCCTCCCAGAAGCTTTCTTCACAAAGCTGGAATTAGTGCTGCTGGTGGCTCTCCATATCTCAGCTTCACTATCAGAGGGGGCCCATCTCTTCCTCAGTCCCTAAAATCAGGGAAAGTGTCTGACTGGTCTAGTTGGGCTTTTGACTTTCCTTTGTGCCTTGGGATGGGTGATGGGGCATGTTTTAATTGGCAGCCTCATTTAGAGCTGTTTTTTTGGGGGAGTGGGGGAGAAAAAATTCCCCTAAAAAAACGGGACTGATATTTTCAGAAGAAGAAAGAGGTGCCAGGCAGAAAAAAACACTAGGTATCCACTGTTTTACCTAAGATGCTTTGGGTTGCATGAAACAAATCTTAGAATGAACTAATTTAAACAATCACCAGCGGTCCCCAACATTTTTGACACCAGGAATCAGTGCTCCTATGAGGATTTAATGCCTGATGATCTGAGGTGGAGCTGAGGTGGTGATGCTAGTGCTGTGGAGCGGCTGCAAATACAGATGAAGCTTCTCTAGCTTGCTTGCCTGCTTCACCTCCTGCTGTGTGCCCCGGTTACTAACAGGCCACGGACTTGTACCAATTGGGGACCCTTGATCCAAGCAATTTGTTGACTCACATTACTTAAAAAGTTCAAGGTAGGTCCTCGCTTCAGGAGCATTTTGATCAAGTTCAAGCTCCTTTTCTCTATGATTTTTTTTTGTTGAATTTTCCTGCTGTGTGTGTTGGTTTCATTCTCAGTCTAGCTTCCAGAACAAGAAAGATTATCCATGTCTTCTGCTGAAGTCTGGAGATTCATTCTGAGTGAACTGGGTTAGGTTACAATCCTAGCCTGGACCCATTATGTTGTGTTCAGGTGATGGGATGTACTAATTGGCCTTTCTACTTGGTCTACCTCTGGAGCTGTGGTAGAATTGGCTTTCCTAGAAGGAAAAAGCATGGATGCTAGGGTAGGGGAGCAACAAACAATGACCCACTTTATCACTAAAAAAAACAAGAGAGGTTAAAAAAATTACCCCAAATCACACACCTAGTAAATGGTGGTTATAAGATTTGAACTAAAGTCTCCCTGATCTCCAAGGTTGAAAGCATCAGTCTAGAATTCCTCTAATAAGAAGCCATTTCTGGTATCTATTGCTGCATTATACTACACCCCAAACATAGTAGCTTAATGCAATAAGGAATTATTGCTTAACAGTCTGGGCTGAGCTCATCTGGGAGGTTGTTCTGTTCCATGGGGTGTCTGCTGGGGCTGGAACATCCAAGATGGCTTTTTCACTTACATGTCTGCTGCTTCCACTGGGATGGCTGCGAGAGCTGGGTACCATTAGACATTTATCTCTCCACTGGGCTCACCAGTAAGATAGATGAACTTCTTCACACAGTGGCCGAGGCCTCCAAGAACAAGTACTGTATTTCTTCCAAAAAGATATGTCTCTGCTTGTGTCATCCTTGTCAATTTTTCTTGACAAGGCAAGCCCCATGGCCAAGCACAGAGTCAATGTGGGAAGAATCTACGCAGGGTTATGAGTATCAGAAGGCATAGGTCATTGGAGGCTACCCAATGTAATGACCTCACTGGTATACTTTTGTCCCCTACTACTAATGTAGAAACTATTCTGTCATAAGGCAAAGAGCAGACAATTCCTTAATAACTTCTCTGTTCTTTGAAGGAAATTACTATTTCTAATTAGTCCAGTTAATGATGCAATGTCCCATTGGAGGTCCCATCAATGGACCGTCAGAGGACCGTTGCGATGTGTGGCTGCATAGCTGTGTTACAGCAGTGTCTGCCGGAAGCTCTACAGCTAATGGCATTTGTAGTTTCCATTACATCCTGGCTTTCACAATATAAATTGTCCCAGATGTGCACTTTGGAGCACGGAGTTTTATTTTTATTTGGTTTTATTTTTTAAACGTAAGCTGAACTTTAAGTTGTTTGACCTGGGTTTTCCCCCCTTAGGTTTTATTTTGAGAGCTTCATATATCTAAAACAGTGGTGGGATGCCATACATTTTGTCATCTTTTCAGACGCCCAAAGCATATGTTTTACTTCTGGCATTCTGCTGGGAAAAAAAGAGGAAAGTATTTCAGAGGGGAGGCCATTTGTCAACCACCCAGTGGTCCTCGGTAAGGCTGTAGTGTGCTGTTCAACTAATCGTTGATTTGCTGCTTTCCCAAAGACCTGGATATGTCTGCTTTCGACCCATTGTGGGTATTCCATTTCTTCTTTTGGCATATACAGCAACTTTAAATTGGTATCTTTTTATTTTTATTTTTATAAAGCTATCTTCATCATTCTATTTCTTTTCTTCTCCCCTTCTAATGGAACATCAGCTCGAATATATTCAAGTTTCTAAATTGCAGGGTTAAATTTGTGAAGCCCAATATTCTTAACATCATATACTTGTTTTTGAGGGGGTGGGAGAATATGTATTTTTATTTTCTGTTCCCCTTCAAGGAATATGGCTCAGCAGTTTTCTTAATTCAACTCCATTTCTTTACACATATGGATGCTGTTTTAAGCTTAGTATTTTATTATCTCCTCTCGTTTCAAATATCTGAGTTTCGCTCTTTTATCTTCTAGCTTGGCATTTTTGGAGGAACATGTTCTATTGATGTGTCCACCCCACTTTAGCTGTTCTTTCTCTTATTTCATGACTCATAAAAAAGAAACAATTTGAGAGCACGGTATTTCTGGTGACTCTCCGTGGTAAATATTGTGAAGTCAAATTATGGCTCCTTGCAGTAGATCTCCAGACTATTTGCAAACAGTGAGTTAAATTTCCATCCTAGTCTAGAAAATAAAAATTGGGTATCATGTTCCCATTTTGAGACACTGAAACTTGGAGAATGCCATTAAAATACTTATAGCTTTTGGCATCTCTGGGTCTATAGAATGAGTTTTCCAAGTGTTAATTAAGTACTAGCCCATAACAACTGTATATTGCTACCAGCTTCAGTGAGGTTGTTGATTTCTGGCTCAGTGCAATCGAGAACCATTTGAAGGGTAGAAGATCACATGATGATATGAGATTATTTAGTGTCCTTGCCTCACTTGAACAAAGCAACAGAAGGATGTTCTAGCTGTATGGAAGTAGGATATGACTTCTCCCAGGGTGTAAAGAGATTTGAGATTTCAAGTGTATTCTCATTTATTAAATGATGCATTCCAACTAAAGGAGATTCTTTCTGGCTTAGAGCTATTTCCATGGGTGATTTCCAACTTTAGTAGGATTTAACCATCTTTTTTGGACACCTAAGCCAAACTTTATGCATCAGAGTTGATTAAGCTTTATTCTGGTCTCTCCTCATTAGGAGTTGTAGGAGGCCCTGGCCAGGTCCATTTTTATGGACAATTTTATACCAGTCCTTCAACGATTTATGCTTCTATGCCACAGTGTATACTTATTTTCTCTGCCCACATAGATCTAGGTGGGGCATGAGATTGACCAACCAAGTTCTGGCCAATGGCATGGGGGCGGAGGTGATGAAGCCACTTCCCCAGACCCTTCTGAGTGATCCTGTATGTGCATTCTCTCCCCAGGGATGCCAGCTGATGCCACCTCCCAGGGCTAGGGCATGGGAGTAGTGTGTGGAAGATGGCGGAGCCTCTGGGTTCCAACTCCTCTGTCCCCCCAACATACCCTGTCTCCCTATCACTAGTCTCTAGCATTGGGCTTTAGAAAAATTAAATAACTCTATATTTTGTTCCACCACTGAGAATTTGTAGTACTCTAGTTGTGACAGACAGCATTAGCTGAACTAATATGCAAAGGATTTCTTACCCTTCATGGACTTCTCGCCATTACCTCTACCTTGGGCACACCCCCATGGGGAAAAGTCAGGAGGCACTGGGACAGGACACTCACTGAAATCTTTCCTTGGTCTAAGCTGCTCTTTGCTTTCCAAACTTGCTAAAGCTTGTGAGCAGAAATGTTTGATATCCGTGACTTTCTTTTCTGCCTTCCTCTGAACAAAGGCCTGGTTCCTTCCAATCTGCGCCTAAGACAGAATTGCTTTTTGATGACTATTTGCTGTCCTCTATGTAAGTGACAAGAATTGATTAAGCCCCTATTATCTGTCTAGCCCTGGGCTGGGACCGAGAGAGATAGCAAAGCACATAGTTTCTTGTCCCAAAGATTTTATAAATTAAATAGAGAAGCAAGATATTCATATAGAAATCAACTAGAGGATAATGTGATGCCATATGTAAACGGATTCTGTGGGAATGCAGCAAAGGGAAAGATGCATGTGGACTGGGCTCAGTTGGAGAAGCTACTAGTAGATATAAGAATTCTACTTGGCCTCAAGAGAATCTGACTGAGCACCAGAGTATGATAAGTACGAATGGGTCCTGATGCAAATTCTCATATGCCCTGCTTAGCACAAAACAACCTGCCCCCTTTTCTCTGGAGCAGGGGAATCAGCTGTGGCCAAGCAAAGCTGAAGATTTGAGATAACTGGAGAGGGCTAGAGGGGTAGTGAAAATAACTGATATTGATACTCTGTCTCACAGGGCTCCTGGGGGGTGGAATACAGGATAGAGAAGGATGAGTCCATGGGCCATTTCTCTTGCTCTAGGAGGACATATTCTATAGTGTGTGTGTGTGTGTGTGTGTGTGTGTATAGATATACATATACTATATGCTGTAGTATATTGTGCAGAGAAAGAAAGATAGCTGTAATCGGGCACCCTCCCACACCTGTAGCTAACTTCTGAGTGGAGGAAAATTCAGCACTTCTCCCCTTATGTAACTCTGTGCCCGGATACGTGGGCTTCCATCATCCGGCAGCGTGCCACTATTGTTTGACCAGTGTATAAAAGGCGCCTCAGCCATGCGAGGTGATGCCATGCCCTTTGCTGGATAACCCTGCCGCCCTGTGAGGCGGGCTGTGTCCTTGCTGGAATAAAGAGCTATGTCGCAGTTGCCTACGGCTCCCCGCATTTTCTCCCAACTGCCTGAGTCTCGTACTCCTTATCTTGGAACCACAAATCTGCAGCAACACAATAGATATACTACAGTATAAAGTATATATACTCCCCACTTCTCTGGGGGCCCAGTCAATAGCACACAGCCCTCTCAACTGGTGGTGTGTCAAGGTTGACTTGTATTGGCTTAAGAGGGTTGATTGACAAATTTTCAGGAATTTTGTGAACCGGTTGTTATACATGTCTATTATTATTATAAATTCAACTGTATTATAAATGCGACGGTATGTCTCAGATGAACTTACAATTAAAGAAATTAAATTTAACTAATTAAAACAAAGATAATCCTCAAAACTCCTCACTTCCCTGGTATTTGCCACATTTTTTTCCTATTATCTATGCTCTAGAGGTTACTTACAACTAGTATAGATGTACGGTGGTCTTATGAAGTGAATTGTGTCCTCCCCCACATTCATATGTTGAAGTTCTAATCCCCAGTCTCAGACTGTGACCTGATATAGAAATAGGGTTGTTGCAGAGGTAATTAGTTAAGATGAGGTCATTAGAGTGGGTCCTTCATCCAGTATGCCTAGAGTCCTTATGAAAAGAAAATATTTGGACACAGACATGTACACAGGAAAAACATCATGTGAACAGGAAGACAGATCGGGGTGATGCTATGCTAGCCAAGGAGTGCCAAAGATGGCTAGCAAACCACCAGAAACTAGGAGAGAGGCCTGGAACAGATTTCCCTTCACAGCCCTTAGAAAGACTATCCCTGCCAACACCTTGATCTGGGACTTCCAGCCTCCAGAACTGCGAGACAATAAATTTCTGTGGTTTAAACAAACACCCTCTCCCCCCACCCCCATCCAAACCCCATTTGTGGTATTTCCTGAAGCTAGGAAACTAAAACAGGTGGAAACACTATGTGCTGCTGCACATCCCCTCCCACTCCTCATTCTTTGACTTTGTGTTGAAAGCTTGAAACCAGCCACGGGGGGCTAAATTGTAAACAAATGTCACAAATCAGGGCTTGATTAATTGTTTTGTTGATTGTCTAGACTAGGGGTTGGTAAACTGCAGCCTGTGGGCCAAGTCTGGGCCCCTGCCTGTTTTTGTAAAAGTTTTATTGGAACACAGCTGTGCTCATTTGTTATCAGATTGTCTATGGCTGCTTTCACATCACAATGGCAAGTCGAATAGTCGTGACAGAGACTATATGGCTCACACAGTTGAGGATATTTATTATCTGACCCTTTAGAGTAAAAGTTTGCTGACCCTTGGTCTAGACTTAAGAAAGTGATAGAGACAATGTTAAACATACAGATAAAACTTATGTATCCGTTATATTGTGATAGCACCAAAAATTGAGAAAATATTCTTCTAGTATTTGAAAACTATTATCTGATTCTGCAAAGAAGTTGTTCTTATCATGGACAAATGAGTGAAGTTCTGACATAGATCTTTGTCATTTTGCTTCCTTCTTGTTGATGTAAGTAAAAATATAAATAATGCTTTTTAAATTTAAAAAATATAAACAAAAAATATAAAAATATCAGCCAACATTCAGGTCAGAACTATACTTGTTCATTGCAATCGTAGCTTGGCTACAGATATGAGAGTCTGTCAAAAATCAATGAAAGCATCTATGAGAATCAACCAGCCATGTGGAATTCATTTGTATGTGTTGCGTGTTAGTGAAGTTTATAATAAACTTATGTATGTATACACAAGCATACATTTTCTTCCCTAGAGAGCCAGTTGTTGAACATTTACCAGCATAGCACTTCTTCCAACCACCATGCAACACCCATAGCAGAGCAGAGGCCATGGGTCTGTTGTAATACGACTTTGGCCTTGGCTTGGTTTCACCACTGTGTAGATTTGGCTCGGCTAAGAGAGCATCTCTGGTGGGAGCAATTGCAGTGGAAAAGCTTATGGCACCAAAGAGCCCAGCCTGGCTAAAATCTGCGCTGAGTGAGGGAACAGCAGGTGCCAAGTGTTCATGGGTGAAGTGGGTCTGCCTATGGAGGGGCTCAGATGCACATCCAAGTTTGAGCTTGTTCCTACCAGCAGCAGAAGTCTTCAGCAAAGGAGTGACAGGGCGAAAGTATTAATTTAAGAAGTTGGATTTGGTAACAATGGGAAGAACACATAGGGCAGGAAGACCACTCCCAGCTGTTGTAATCTGTGCCTTAGGAAACAGTCTCAGAACTGCGATGGCTCTGCCCGAGGCACGTTTTCTGTCATTTTTAAGGAAGACTTGCAAAATGTTAAGAAATGAGATCCTTGCTTGATTGCAGAAGTCTCAATGGACCTCCAGAGCAGGCAAAAGAGAAAAATAGGAAAGTTCTGAGAAGCTTTGCTAAATGGCTGTCATGTGGCTTTCTACCATCCCTTTGTTGCTTTCTGGATGTCTAGTAGAAATGAAGAAATAGTTTTTCAGTAACCTTTTCTAAAACGACAAACAGATATGCACGGAGGGCTCACTTTAAAACCCAGACTACGCATTTGCAGTAAGTTGGGAAGGCTGTTGGATTCCATGGAGACTCTACTGGGTGGTGGCAGGGAGGGTCCTACTGCACTTTGGGTCCACCCCTCGCAGGGTATTACAATCCCTGCCTGACCTTCCGTGGCCCATGAGGGAACACTGAGACTGTTCCCCACAGTGAACAAAGGCCCAATAGCTGTCTGATTTTGCGAACCTCTCATCCCTCAGCAAGACAGTGACTCCAGCCAGCATTTTCTTGGACTAGGAGCTTCTCCCCAGGCTGATATCCTTTGCCTCTTCTTTCTGGGCCCAGGTTTGATTTTAGACGGGAGGGATTTAGGGGCGCTATCTGATGCTCTGGCATGTAGCCCCAGATTTCGGTGTGCTGCCTGCCTGCTGAGTTGGGTCCAATACTGGTTACTGGGCTTGTACCTTTTCCCCCATGCAGGATGGGACAGGCCTGTCTCTAGGGGCCCTGCTCAGTGCTACAGACCTCCAAGAACTGGGGTGCGGGGTTGTTCACGTCAATCTCCCTGTGGCCTGCCCCTGGTTCCTAGCCCACTGGGCTTGGTTACTGCTGACAGATATTAGATAACGGTCTAACAGTCTGCATCCCCACACCTCTCGGTGTGGCCCGTTGCTAAATTTTTTTTTTTCTTCCCTCTGAATGGACTTCAAGTATGTATTAGAAAAGGTAATAACTTTGAAATCCACAAGATTGGGGCAGAAATATATGATTTGTCACAAGGTAGCTGTGTGGTATTGGGCAAATTATTTAACCTTGTTGAGCCATAGTTTCTTTATCTGTGAAGAGGGGATAAGGTATGGGGATGTTCTGAGAATTTAAAGAGAGAACACGGGGCGGGGGGAGTAGGGGTTGAGGGGAGGCAGTGTGTTATTACTATACTCTGAAATCCACTCACTCAAATGTTATTCAGATGCAGATTCCGATTCAGTCACTTTGGTGCCAGGCCTGAGAGTCTGCCTGTTTAACAAATTCTCAGCTGATGCCGATGCTGCTGGACCCCAGACCACACGTTGAATGGCAGAACATGACATTGACATTGACTCCCTTCTAAGCACGTGCAGTCTCCAACCTCTGCCTTATTCAGGAGGAAGGCCAGACTTCTGGTCTGCCTGTTCCTGTTTCTCTGTCCAGCCTGTCAGGAGATTTGTCCCTGACTTTCATAACCCAGGGAGGCTAATACAGAGGAGAACTCTTATCTTCACAAAGGAAGAAAGGAAACCTGGCTGTGTTTGGCAGTGAATTTAAAATGAGAACAATGAACAGTAACAGGTACTCAGCAGGAGCAGGTGTGTGAGAACCATTACATCTATTTAGGATGTCTTAAGAACTTCAACGAAATCTGAAATTTATGATGAATGAACCTTAGAGAGCTGGGATGTAGAAAAATTTGGAGAGAATATAAATACGGTCTAAAGTATGGAAATTTGCAAGAAAGAAGGCAGAACACAATGAGAATGAGTGCGTGTGTCTGTGATCTCGCTGGTTTTCATTCCTGGAAATGCACATTTTCTTCTCTTTTTACATTTTTTTTCCTCGCCGAATGCTTTTGTATGAAACCTTTGGATGAGTGCCTCTTCTTGATACAAATGTCCAAATCCCCCTCCTTCTCAAGGCCCAGCTCAAATGCCACTTCCATCATGTAGGCCTTAGTTAACCCGCTGATCAAAGGGTAGCAGGTGTCCCCAAGCCGTCCAGCTCAAGTGTAAGGTATTTCTAGTGAAAGGAACCATGGTGGCTGCCTGATGCATGCATCAGCGCACTTCTGGAGTCCAGTGCTGCCGGGGTCCCCTTCTGGTAAGAGGGGTGGGGACTAATGGGGAGTCTCTCAGTGTTTGTAAATGTCTGTAACAATGACACCACTGCAGCTACCAAAACAACCTGAGACACCACTGCAGCTACCAAAACAACCTACACGGCTGATCTGGCTGCTCTAGATGTGGCTGTCTCCTTCAAGGAGGCCTCATGAATGAAAAGCCTGTGTGATTCTCTCCGTTCCACTCCCTCAGGCCCTGGGTGGGTGAGTGGGTGGGGAATTACCATTCTCCCTTCCCCTCACACTGGGTCACACCCTGCATTAGGACAGTGACAGAGCTTTCGATTGACCTGTTTTTTTTTTAGTTTATCTTACCCTTCTCAGGAAGCTGGCAGTCGTCCAAAGGGAGTTGGCCTAGGAGAGTCCTTGGTCTTCAGTGTGACCCTGTTCTGCTGTGGAGATCGTTTTCACAAAGGGACAAGTTGTTGGTGTTCAAATGGGCAATCATTTGCCCTTTGCATGAAGCTTCTCAGTTGCTTTTGCAAATAGAGCGGCTCCTCTGTCCTTTTGCAGGTGATACTCCACTTCTGCCTGCCTGCTGGGGACTCCCTCTTCCTCTCCGCGTTTGGGAGCATGTCCACCTTCTGAACTTCTCTTACCAGAGGTATCGTCTCTGCTTTCCAGGCCAGTCATTTATACATGCATATTATCTCGAAGACTAGGATGTATTGTCCTTGAGGGCAGGATTCATGCCTGATCAAGCTTTAGATCATTTGCATTGACAGTGTTTGAAAATACCTACTCAGTGGTGACTGGAAAATTGGTATGCTTTTAGACCATATCAGTCATATTAAGGTCTGTCTCATTTAGATCCGAAATTGATATTATTATGTCATCTGTGTCTTATTCTATCTACCACAGACTCTTGAATCTTTTTGTGCAGTTGCGATGGGTAGATGTACCACATAGATCCTAGGAAATATATCACTAAGTCGAAAGCCAGATCGTTTTGTATCTGTAAATACAGGATTTTCCTCAAATGCTAGGACTAGAAAAGCAAGTGGGAATGCCAAACACTTGTAAAATTTCTTAAACATTATCATTGCTGTTTCTTATTTTTCTTGCTTTGGAAATAATCCTCTGCAGAGCCTGAAAAGAGCTTCTTCTGACCCCGGCTGCGGACTCAGGCCACTGTGGCCTGCGAGTGTTGGAAGAGTCATCCTGCCTGGGTCTGGGAGTTGTTCTGCTCCTGCTTATTGAGAGCAGGAGGAGCTGAGGGGGACGGAAGTGTGGGCCTGCTTTAGAACAGTTAAAAAAAATCAATGACTGGCAGGAAAAAAAGGAGGGTGGGAAGGGAGAACAATATGCATCATAAATGCAAGCATCTCTTTAATTCACTGCTTCCTACTCCCTCCCTGCCCTCCCCTAGCCCAGCTCCCACACAAGATCATCACCAAGAGAAGGTTTAAATTGGCCTTAACTCATAAGCCCCTAGCTCCAGCACTACCGTAAATCACAGAGCTGGGGTGCAGCAGCTGGAACTTAATGGGATTACCCTATGTTATGACTCTGCTGAGCAAACAGCCCTGGGAGCAGTCTCTGTATCTACCACCAGGGACACTAAAATTGTCCTGCACTCTGTCAACAGCAAAGGATGCATATCACGGGATAGCCTTTGGGTTGTCTTAGTGACTCCTAGAGTTTCTAATTCAGGGCAGTTGGCTGACCTTATGGAGGGAAGAGTGACTTCTCCACACTGTCTGTTCCTTCCCCTCCCATCACACTTTGCTTCTCCGAGTGGCGTTTTGGCAGCAGTTTAATTGGTGGCTCTGTTTGCTTACATGTGACCTTTGGGTTGTCGTGCTCCCTTTTCTAGCTCCTCCCTTAGCGTATCTTAGACTCTCATTTTAAACAAATCTCTAGTCATTTCTTCCTGGCCCAAGTGACTCTGAAAGAACCACCTCTCAGATTATGGCATTGAAGCTAAGGTGGATGTGTGTGTAAGCACGCATTGTTGTTTAATTTTTTTCTCCATACATACACGGAAAGGAAAATAATTTTTTTTTCTTTTTTTGCCTCCTTGAATTTGTTGGCTATTCTTGGCCAAGCAGCCCATTTAATTAAGTTTAAATGAATCTCTGTCTTGTAAGGAATGGAGAAATAGAGGCAATTTGCTGGCAGTATCAGAAGAGAGCAGATATTTCCTGGGTTCCAGTGTTACCTGGGCATTCATGGTTTCCATTGGAGGAATGTTAATTTTTATTTCTTATGCTGGAGTTTTTGTATCATGCTGTTTTAGAGTCAGAGGAGACTAGTTTCCATGTTTATATTACAATGTGATTTCTCTTGCTATATCAGCCATTTATTGGCCAAAACAGACCAAGTGCCTACTATGCACGTGTGCTCTATACTGAGAACGTAACGATGAGTGACAGGCTTCTTGGGTGTGAGAAGCTCATAGAGCAGTGAGGGAGATAGTTATGTAAACAGTGGATTGTTATGTAACGTGATAGGTGTGGGGGTGTGTCTGTTTGTAACATGAATGTTTCCAAGTCCCACCAGCCTGTGGTACAGATGAGGTCAAATTCCCTGACAGAACTGGAATTTCACCGGCCTGTGCCCCTCCCCCAGAATGCAGGCTCTCACAGTGTTATTTCTTTGAGTCTCCGGGGTCTTGCTCATGTTCTTTGGCTCGAGCCCCTGTGATGTCCCTTGCCCTCAGATCTGCTTCTGGACCTGCCTTGCTGCTGCCGGGAATCTGCCAAAGGTCTGCCTGTTGTTGCTCCCCAGGCTACAGCTGACTGTGTCACATTCCTCCCCCACCTTCCTGAGCCTAGCCACCCTGTGTTATGGACTCGAGAGGAGAGAACACCGTTTTCTATTTTGGGTCACATTTTGTCACCTGGGCGCGAAGCAGTGTGGCTCGTGCTTCTGCGTCTCACACTGAACAGATAACAGCTCCGTTGGCTTCTGCCTGCGGCATCTCTTTCCACAGAACTTGGGCATAAAACAGTGGGGACAGTTCCAGGGACCAAAATCTCCGATGAACACAATACGTAGCACCTCCTTGCTGCCATCACCCCTGTTGCATCAACTGCACAAATCTTTCTCTCACGTCTTTTTCCTCCACGCATCACCTCCTTGAACAGATGGTCATCAGTTCTCAGACATGCCCAGGCTAAATTCTTCTTAAGTATGTCATTTTCTCCAGTCACCTCCTTGAATAGATGGTCATCAATTCTCAGACATGCCCAGGCTAAATTCTTCTCAAGTATGTCATTTTCTCCCTGCTCTCACCATTTTATTTTGGGCTCTCATTACCTCAAAAACCGCTGTCACGGTTTCCTAATTGACTTCACTGCCTCTGGTCTCTGTTACTCTCTATCTTGTACCCAGAGTAAATGACCATCCATGAATGGGGCCCAGTTGGAACCTGCCTTCTCCAGAATTCCTCTAGTTAGTTAGAGCAAGGTCCCTAGACATCATTAAAATCGCATTGCTAGTTATTGGCCTATTAAATATTCTTATGTATATATTTTTTCTTTCTTAATACATTTTTATGATTTTTACTTTTATTTTAAAAAATGAATGAATTAATTATTTTAATTTAAGGAATGATTTAAATTCCCCCCATTTACATATATGTTTTTTACTTCACCCACTTTCGAACAAATTGAAACAGTTTTTGTTGACCATTCTAGTTATTCCCAACCCATTAGTGTTAAGGGGAAATGGCCATTTAGAATCAACATTTTGATTTATTCCATCTGGATATCTATAAAATCTGAAAAAATTAGAACCCTTCTGGAGAAATGAATCCTTACCAAATTTCAAAAAGAAAGATTGGATTTAAGCCAACCATAATTTTATTCATCTTGGGTTTTGAGGCCTGTATCTGAAATGGATTTTCTGGAGAATGCTATCCTCCCCTGGCATATAATGTTTATGTATTGATGTAAACCACTGGGACAAGTAGAATGGTGAGGTGCAAGAAGTCAGGGTATTAATTAGGCAGCTTTGAATGAACCAGACTGTGATATAAGAAATCAGGAAACTGAGACTTCTCAAAGAGTTGACTTATAGCATTGACCAGTGCAAAAAGCTACAACAATAGGAACATTTAACAAATGTTTTGCTAAGGCTGGAAAGAGCCATAAGCATTTCCTTTGTATTAAATTACCACCCGGGACAATTTTTATCATTATGCATGCAATTTAGATTTTTATGATTGTTTTCATTTTGAAGGGAAGAATGAATATCTTGTAGCTCTTAGTATATGTTCCACCAGATGTGGGGACACAGAAATGGCAACTCAGGTGGGAGATACTGGAGGCCTAGCACTCTGCCTACAGAGCTGGGAAACCTTTCTCCTGAGTCAGTTACCCTCAAACCAAGAGAACAATGATGTAGGGGAGGAAAAATGTTCACTTTAGCCCTCTTAGGGTCCCTGACTGGTCTAAACATTAAACTGACAAAAATTAATAGGAGAAAAGCATACAAATTTATATGTTTTATGTCGTACAGGAGGCTCCATAAGGAAATAAAGATTTGAAGAAATGGTTAAACCTGAGTATTTTATGCCAGGTTTGATGAGGAGTGCACATTTGTGGAGGATATGACAGGTTAAAGAGTATGTGGTAAGTGTAATAAACTGAGGAAAACTTAGCAACACTTTTGTGTCCGGATTGCTCTCAGTGTCCCTCTGTCTTGGGGATAAGGATGCTCCCCTACTTCGGAGATGGGGAGGGCACCTCTCACATGAAGATCTTATGGCCTGTTTCAGGGGAGAAGGTTGGGGAAAAGCCAAAGATTGCTTTTGCTGTTTTCCCAAAATCCTTCAACTTAAAATATTCAGTATGCTAAGGTGCCATAGCATGTCCTGAACCCCATCCTGAGGATATTGCTCAAAGAGAGGTAAGCCAGAATGTCTGTGAAGGAGGTCATCTCCATCCCCTTTATCAAACAAGGACAATGTCAGCATTTGATCCTTACAGTCCTTAGTTGCCAGGTAAAGTTTGATTGTAGAAAGAGGTCCAGAGAGGCTGGATTAGACAAGGAAATCTCCACAAAGGAAAAGAGAATTGCCTTTGTGTCTGAAGGATGGGCAGGATTTAGACAGCAGTAGGGCAAGCATGTT
This sequence comes from Pteropus alecto, assembly GCF_000325575.1. Classification (NCBI taxonomy): domain Eukaryota; kingdom Metazoa; phylum Chordata; class Mammalia; order Chiroptera; family Pteropodidae; genus Pteropus; species Pteropus alecto. The sequence goes on from NW_006434369.1 coordinate 6,989,323, forward strand.
CTCAGTGGGGACAAGTGAGATGAGGGTGGAAATGAGAATGATGGGTTCCTGAGAAAGCGAGGCTACGGCCTTACTATTGAGGAAGGTATGTTTTGGATGTGCTGAGAAACAGGAACCTACATTTCTAGGCAGAGGAGGGCTTTATTACAGAGTGCCATAAAAGCCAGGAAAAGCAGCTTAGATTAAACTCTGCAGGAAACTGGACGTCATGGAAATGATAATGAGACAGATTTGGAAAGGAAAAGCTTTTTAGGTTTAGGGGTGTTACAATTTGAGGAGTAGGCCTAGGTGAATGTGGTCCCATTGGGAAGGACTCCATATGTGGGACAATTTACAGGAAAAAAATGCCAAGATCTGGAGACTGATTGTTAGGGGAAGAGGAAAACAGTGATGACCAAGATGCCACCAGGGTTTGGGCCATTGGAGACCAGTACGCCAAAGCTGTGACAAGGAGCTGGTCTGAAGGCAGGCTTATGAGTTTTTCTTTGGCTATTTAGGAAAATGAAGAGAAATCCAAGTGGAACTCAACATGGGCTGCTGCCTGAACCCCTATAGGCAGAAGTCTGCTCAGAGGTGATGACTGAATCTCTGATCATGGAAAAATGTTCTCTGAAAGAGAATGTGAAGAAAGAAGAGCAGAGGTCTGAGATGGGCCCAGGCCTGGGTGTTGAAGAGGAACCTATAAAAGAAAAACAAGTGTTTCTAATCATCTTGTAGGATGTCTTGCTGCCTGCTGCTCGAGATGAGGCACCCATCCAGACCAGGACAGTGACAATTCCAGTTTGCCACTGAGAGAAGCAATGCAGGAATGGAAGCCAGAGAGATTAAGGTGATTTGCAGGACTGGAAGCCAGAGAGATTAAGGACATTATTTGACCTACCCACTTTGGTGTCTGTTTTAGGGCACAGCTTTCAGCACGTCACTCTCTGTCAAGCTTAATGTCCATATTATAAATTGCTTAAACTGACTAAAAAGGGACACTGTAATTAGATTTGCCAGATTGAACAAATTAAAATATAGAATGTCCAGTTAAATTTGAATTTTAAATGAACAATGGAAAATATTTTAGTATTATATGTCCCAGATACTGTGTGGTATATACTTAGATGAACATTGTTATCGTTTGTCTGAAATTCAAATTTAACTAAGTATCCTGTATTTTACCTGGCACTTTTCTATTCTCTGATGAATCTTCTGTCTTCAACACTAAGGAGGCCATGATCACTCCTTTTCTTAGCTGAGAGGTCCCTTTCCCAAGGAACAGTTCATTCTCTTTTTTCCTTCCCTTCTATTTGAATTAGATGTTGGAATTCAGAATGAACAAGCAATTGTTGCATACCTATCATATTCCTGACAGGGCACAAGGCATTTTCACACATATAATATCAGTGGTTTGCAACTTGTTCAGGGCATAAGCACTTGTAAATCAGGTATTTTTGGCAGAATATTCTGAACTTGAAATAATTTCACCAGCGATCTAGACAATACAGTGAGTGGTATTTGCTGGTGTGCTATAGAACATTGCAATAGGAAAAAACACATCCAGAGTAGAACTAATTATGTTTTTAAGTTTTTCCACAGGTAATTGTGAGTGACAATTTATTGAGATATTTATTTTCGTTCTCCTTGTTGTATTTTCACTTCTTCCATCCTGAGAAACCAAGCCTTTCTGTAAGAGCCCAAAGCACAATTTATTGGTATCCAGAAGACAGTCCTACCTAATGCTTTGTTTAAAAAACCCATTAAGTAGGATTAAATTAGGTTTCTAGAAGAGGCAGGGGATGAAGAAAATGTTTTTAATTGGGGAGCTGAATTGGTTTGATGTTAGTGGGTGGGGAGTGGGAGTTCCCTTAAAACTAAGAGAAGGGGCTGGCTTTGGGGTTCAGAAGCATGGAAGGTCCTGGTTGCCTCTTGTGCCAAGCGCCTCCTACGGATTGTGGCTGATTGCCTGTGGAGCAGTGTTGAGGGTCCCATGGGTGAGTCTGTGGAGGCAGTGACTACAATGGGGGCATGTTTGAGTCCTTTCAGAGTAGAATGTCCTGACCTTGCCAGGCAACCAGGGACAAAGACTCTCTTCTTGACTAAACTTTAGTTGAGCTCCTTTAAAGCAACCAGACTTTGACCTTGGGCTCTAGTGTCTGTCCTTTTTGGGCCTGCATGGCCCAGCATTAGCAAGAATCCTGTTAAATCAGTTTAGAAACAACTTCTACTTTCAATATCTAATCATCCTTGATATCTGATCAAATTCCTCATCCTTACCCTTGGTATTTGATCATCCTGGCCTATCTTCAGCAAGAATCCAGTCAAGTGGGTTTAGTCAGAATCCCCCTTTAGCCCTGATGTCTCCTCTTCATAATTTTCATCCTGCTATGTGGCTATCAATCCCTACTCTTCCTTGTTGTACTCAGAACTGAGTTCGATCTCTCTCCCTTGGTGCAAAACTCCACTGCAGAAGTCTCTTGAATCAAATCTTCCTCACTGTCTTTAACAAGTTTCAGAATAACACCAGCACTCAACAGCAGCAAGAAAGGAAGGAGTATTGGTCTTGATGGCAGCCTCCACAGTGAGCCTCCGCAGTACAGCCTCCTGGCACCTTCCCTCTCTTCCCATCCCTCCTCTGTGTCCTGATACCATGCAGCATTGGTGATGCCACAGAGGCAGGAATAAGCCCCAATAATGACTTAGACCACATTTCCTATAAGCCAGGAAGGTGAGGACTGGAAATAGAATAAATTTGACTCAGAAAAATAAAAAATCCTATTATTCTTACTTCTTAATATTGCAGATTTCTTATCAATTTTTATTTTTTGCTTATTCTTTTTGTCAAAGTCATAAGAACTACAAGTTTAAGGAAAATGTAGAGAAGAACCTAAAGTTGAGAAAATTCTATACATTAACTCAATCCTGTCCTTCCCTTCCCTCGACCCTTCACTCTTGCCCTGGGTTATGAAAATGTCACCATTTAAATTTTTTTTTTTTTTTTTTAAGCAGTGGAACACCTCAGTTCAGTGTCACAGGAATGCAGTTAGAAAAACTATGTTATCTTGCCATGTGAGGCTGTGCACAGGACGCTGACATTTAAAACCCAGTGTCCAGCATAACACAATGACATTATTTATAGAGCAACAAGGATCTCAGACAAATGTGATGCATAAGGAGAAATATAAAAAAGGAAGGGGCAGGCCATAGAAATCTGAGACTGAACTGAGAGGAAACTCCCTCAGCAAAATCTGAGACACATTGAGCTTTTGTAGGGTTTCTGTGATTAGCAGGAAGTCAAGATGACTCACTGAGTCCTGTCACTCTTGCCCTGTGCTCCCATTTATCCCCTCCAAGGGTTTTAAAGCCCTGGTTTGTATAAAAAAATTGCACAAGTTGTCAAAGAATGACTGTGGTCTGTTTTTCATATCCGTATTTTTAAAAAGCACAAAATGGTTGTACTTTTCAATATCTAAAGCTAGTTGGGTCTCCCCAGAATGACCTCACCCTGGAGGCTGGTGCCATGTGGTGGGAGGGCATCCAGCAAAAGCTTTCAAGGCTCTCTTTATGTCTCCCTGGGGAAACCTGGATGGAGAGGGGGGACTTTGGCCTCTAACTCTTGTCATGCGTGTTGTTGAAAGAAACCATCTTCTATCTAGCTGAACCATCTTCAGCTAGATAGCTTTTCTATTTACCAGTCTTGTTAGGTCTTGAGTTGGGAGGGGTGTTGCAGGGGTGAGAGAGTAGGAGAGAGAGATCATCTCTCCCCGCATAATAGGGATAAGATCAGAAAGAGAAATTCTTTTTTGCTTTCTTTTTAGTTCTTCTAATTGCCACTTACTAGGATTATGCCTTTCTTAGAGGGGCCTCTACTTCACTCTCACCACAAACTATTATGATTTAAAAATTAAAGTGAGATATCCTGGCTCATCCATTTCCTTTTAATAGGATGGCCTATGGTAATCAATAGAGGAAGTGTGGGAATGTGAACAAATATGTGGTCCCGTTTGAGAGTATTGAATTAAGTGATATGTGTTCAAGGTAGGAAGATGAGATCATTTAGAAATGAGTTTTTTAAAGTCTTTAGTCATTATCACTTGCATTTAGAAAACCAGTTTGAAAAAAAAATCGATCTGAAGTGGATTTTTTCCCCTTAAACCTTTATCACTTTTTAGGTGACAGGATGCTACGGAGATAAAACTTGGAATTGGCTTTTAAAAGGAAAAGGAAGATATAATCTATTGGCTAAATTTATGGAAACAACCACAAAATAACATTATTTGCCTGGCCTGTGACCTAGGTTTATACATTTCTCTTTTCTGTCCATCCTGACATTTGTCTATTAGTTAGAAACTTTCAATGATTACGAGTTCTGGTGAAATACCACAGTGAGTAAAGAAAGAATTTTGCTTGAGTTTAAGGGGCTTTCCTGGGAGATGATGTATTTTGTGGCCCAACACTTTACTATTTAGCCTATAAGTCTGATTTCTTTTGAAAACAAACCCTAAGTCTGGAACTTTCCATGCAAATACTCCACATCAGTTTCAAGAAAGCCTAGAAGATGTAACTGAGTAAAAACAATACTCAGTATGAATGGTTACTATTGTTTTTTTTCTCACTGGGAAGGCTGAGGACGTCAAGGATAAAATGACCTTTTTATACAGTTGTTATGTTTCTCCGTGTCTCAGCCTTTTCATCAGAATGACTGTGGCCAAAGGAGGGGGAGAAAAGATTTTGTGGGAAACATTGGCAGCGTCATAATTGGCGTCCAGTCATCTCAAGAGTCATTACGTAACTTCTCGCAGTCATGTTAGAGGGCATGGAAATATGCACACACCTAACTCTTCTACATGGATTGTCCAAGGAAGCAAATCAACTTTAGCAATTTCCAAAGAGTTTGAATTAATATCCTTGATTATGACCCCTGAGTTTACTTTCCCCATCCTTTACCATTCAGGCCCAAAGAAATTGCCTTAAACTCTCGAAGAGATGAGATGATACAGAGGTGTCACCGCAAGCCTCAGAGGTGAAGATTCAAAAGATGGGCATGTGATTACTTCCTTCAAACATCCATTTGTCCCCAAGTGTTCTAGGCCTTGCAGCACAGAGGTCTGACACCCTCTCTTCTCCTTTGGTTTTCTAACTTAAGTGTGGTAAGTAGCAGGCAGCCAAGTGAAAGAAAGGCCTCAGGATTTCAAAGCGAAGATATAGAAGGCTGGTGGCAAAAAGGGAGAGCTTTTCCCCTCATTCAGTTTCCTAGGTGGTTTTAACTGCGAGAGTCCCTGGAGTTTTACATCAGCGCTTGGTTCAATCCTCAAAGAAGTTGCATCAGGCATGGCAACTTTTGCCTGCTTTGTTTGTATTCTCTCTGGTGAATGAAGTATTAATAAATGGCTCCCTGAGGAAGTTTGTGCAACCCATACTAGAAAACAAATTGAAATGTAAAATTCTGGGAATGGTGTAGATGTGACACCATATTTACTAGGGGATATCTACTCTCCTTGTCACAATTTCAGAAGAAAATCAACAAAATTGTATGGCTGACATCATTCTCCATTTTCCTTCATCCATGAATTCTTTGCTTTTAAAACAACACATTATAATCTTTCCAGGAAACAAAAAGAAATTTAGAGTATGGTCAGTTATTTGCCACTG
>NW_006434369.1:6994981-7001048 GCF_000325575.1 Pteropus alecto
AGAATTAGTATTCTGGTAACTTCCTTTATTAGCATGCAGCTTCTTCTCACTCACCACTGGCCTGCCACCTTTGAGCTGGGAATCAAGAGATGGTGGCCTTCCACGAGCACCTCAAGTTCAAAATAGACGTAGGAAGGAATTCGTCTAGTCTAGTTTGGGATGGTAACATTTGTTTAGTTTACATCTACTGTTTAGTTTACATTTAGTTTACATTTACATTTAAATGTGTGAGAGATAAAAGTGAAACTGGAAAGTTGAGAAACACCTAAGCATAACAAATTTTCTCTTTGCCTTCATATTTTTCTCTCAAACACATGCAATCTCCATAAAACTTCACTTAAAGAAAACTTCCTCTCTACATAGCAAGGAATAGGTGGCAGAAGAGAGAGAGAAAAAAATCCAACATCTACTGTATTTTATTGATTTGTACCTGGTCCTGTTCCAAAATTATCGTTAGATATATTCATGATTAACTATGCCACTATCGGCTGTGTTACTTACTCTAAGTCTTTTTTTTTTTTTTACTGTAGCAGTTTCATTGATGACTTTGGCATATCCAAAGATTAATGAAGATGGATCCAAGTCCTTACTACTCAGTAAAGAGCCTACAAGCAAATGATAGTTGACTGGAGAGCTGTCTTCATAGCTATGGGCAGTCTTTTTTAAATAAAAGATGTCAAATGAGCCAATTGCATGCTAGATCCAGTAGGCCACTGGTACTTTCTAGGGGATGCTGGACTTCCTTGTCATGTTATTTATTGATGAACACTGGGGAACTAGAGATGCCAAGGAGAGAGGATGGGTGGGAAGCCAATAACATGGCCCGTGCATTGGAGATAACCAACCCCTAGCTATTACTGGGCTTGGTAATGGTATAAAGGAATGGGCAATTCCAAGGTCACACCTACTCATCAGGAGCTCTGCTTTGTGGCACTTTGAGGATGACCCTAGTCCCAGATCATAGCAAAGTATTCTAGTCTTGATGTCTAGTTTCATAGCTATCCAAAAAGATGGCTGCAATCCATGACTAAAATGGTATGTGAGTATCGGCAATATTTAAAGTTTGGTGGTGCTTTTTTCCCCTCTATCGTTACTCGACTCCCCCTTTCTCCAAACACTTATTTCATTTCCTTTCATAATTTATCCAATCCCTGTCACAGAAATTGCTTTGGTTTGCAGTAGAGGAGTATTTAGAATTTCTTTGCCTTGTCTTATGTTTCTCTTTAATCATTTGTGCCTAAAGTATTTTTTTTTCTTTTAAGAGTACAGAGTGAAGAAGTAGTAACTGATGAAGAGTAAATGTCACTGAAACACTAAGATTCCCTAATAGCATGAGTTTGTTTCTTGCTAACATCTCTAAGACTTTACCTACAGAGCTATGGTATAAAACAACAGAGAACATATGGTGTCTGTAGCAGTTTCTGTCATTGGACAGACTCAGCGATCATTCTATTTCGTTCTCCAGAACACTTGACTCATTTACCAGTCTCATTCCTGGAGACCTGTGTGCTAGAAGAAAATAGCCAAATGTTAGCACCAGTTGGGGCGATAGACCAGCTCCCTGACAGCAGCATTTATTTATGGGAACGGGGACAACACTGAACTAACAAGGCCCAAGGAAGGCTCCCAGGAAGGAGCCAGTTAACTGAAGGTGGACTCAGAGTCCCATTTTCCACAGAGGTCTCCAAATAGCCAGAAGAGCACTGCCTAGGGCATCACACACACACACACAAGTACATGTCGCCTTGTTTTACCTTCACCCTTGCCTAGCCAGCAGTAACTTTTGACTGTGTTTGTTTTCCCACCTTGCATTATCGAGAAGAAACTCAGTTTTGAGAAAAATGGGAAAAGCACCATCACTTTGGGCTTCAGCTGGCCTCTTTCTTTTTCTTGATTTCCTCTGTTTTTGCATATAAGCCACACCGCTCAGGTCTGAATCCAGGTTGGTGAATAAATGTATTTTGCAGAAGTTTCTATAAATCTAGGATATAGCTCTTTTTTTCATCCTTATTGACTGTTTCTTTTATCATTGTTAACTTTTCTTTGATCTGCTTTCATGTACATAGGGACATCTTGGCTGACAAGGTGGACTCAAGTGAGAAGTTGTATCTTCTCCCTTCTCTTCTTAGACATGTGGAAGTCTGGACTAATTAGACTATGAGGAAGTGATGGGTAAAGGTTTCCTATATCTTTCTTCCTGGATAGGTAGATTTAGATTATTTCTGGAGTCAGAGGAGGCAGGCTTGTTGTGTTTTAAAGAGTGATATTTGTACCTGTGTAACAAAGAACATCTTTTGATGACTATTTTTCACTGTATGAACAGGTGGTCTTGCTGTGAGAGCTTGCCCTCAAATATTTAATTGTTGATTACACATGAAAATGTCTTCATTACAGACAGAGTGACAGCACTCATAAATATGGGATGACATGAGAGAACTGAGATGTTCTGAAATAAAAAAGAAGTTGGTATGCCTGGAGCTTGGGGGAAGAGAGGAGAGAAGGCTCACAGGTGGTTTTGAGCCAGATGAGACAGGCTTAAAGCCAAGTGAAACAGTTTAGGCTTTTTCTTGAAGGCTAAAGGGGTGCCCCTGAATGATTTTAAGCAGGGATTAGATTCACATTTAAGAAAGAGAGTTATAGCAGCAGCGTGAAGAGTGGCTATGAGGGGTATAGGTGGGCAAAATGTCTAATTAGGAAGCTATTGAAATAATCCACTGAAGAAATGTTAAGGATCTGAACCAAATATGTGGTAGCATATATGTAGAATGGATGGTACTGGTTTCTATCTTGCCTAATAGCCATTCTACCCTTTCTTTTTATGGCCAATGAGCTATAAGCCAAATGAAATGCCTTAATTGCCTCTTTCCTCTTTATCTTTCTGCCTGGAGCTTGGAAACAGCCATCTTTAACCATAATGTGTGCTCTTAAAGATGGGAGCCTTGTGAAAAGCATGGCAGAGAAGAAAGACAGCGGTCCAGGGGCCTGATGACATGGTAGACCAATGTATTAGCCTTATATAGTCTATCTGTGAAACTCATGCTATATGAGAAAACAATTTTTTTCTTGTTTAAGCCACTGCAATTTCTATCCATTTGCATCCAGCAGCCCAAAGCAATTTCTAACTGAGACAAGTGTTGACAAAGTAGGGGTAGGGTATGAGTAGAAAGATTTGAGGAAGGAGTCTAATTTATTGCTCAACTAATGAGGTAGATGATGGTGCTAGTTGCAAAAATAAGGAATGGAAGAGGACTTTAGAAACCAGTATACATTTCATTTTCTGCATGTTGAATTTGAGGAATCTCTATAATGGCCAATCTATGTCCAGGAAATAAGGGGATATAGACCTTAATTAGAGATATACATATGTAAAATATCACCTTACAAGTAACAGTTGCAGACATAGGAGTGTTTTAGGTCATCCAGAGAGAGCATAAGAGAAAAGGGCCAAGGACAGAGCCCAAAGAGCCTGGCACGTGAGAGTGATGTGCCCACGAGTAGGATAGGGAAGAGGCATCTGGAAAGTTCGGGAGAGGACTGGGAGAGTATGGTATCATGGGAATCAAGAACATTCAGAGGACAGAATGGCTCCTAATGCCCAGCTAAGAAGTACTCAGAAAACAGAAGAAAAATGGTCAGAAGATCTCTTCCAGGTGGTTACAGGTAGAATTTGTGTCACAACACCACTGTATTTGTGATTCCTTTGGAGTCTTGCAATATTCTGTTATTTGTTTCATTTAAAAAAAATTCCCTCCAACAATGGATCTATCTCCTTAAATGTGTCAAATGATACATTTTATTTAAGATCAAATTGAACCCAAAGACATTACATGTTCATTTTTTTTATTTCTTTATAAAGAGTTTGGGGGGATCCCTTGTAGCACAAGGAGGTGCAACACAACTGAGACTGGATTCTGTGCTCTGTTAATTTAATACATTATTAGAGAGTCTCTATGAAGGGCTCTGCTATAAGAGGAAAAGTAGTTTTTAAGAGTCAAAAAGAAAGAAAAGGCAGAGGGCAAGAATGCTTTGGTTTGCCTGTGTGCTTGTGGCAGTGCACCTATGGAACATACCTACCCTCTGGATCCAATCTCTCATAGACTCTTTGGTTTTTGCTGGATGCTGAGCTGAGCTATCATAGGCTAGATCTGTCTTTTGTCTCTTAAGTCAATTAGTGTGATGTTTAGGGTTGTTTTCCTAAACTTTTAATTTGTTTTTTAAACTAAGAGGCAAGGAGTACGTCTTCTGGGGAATGTCCTCAGATTGAATCAGCCAGGAGCTCTGAGGAGCAGCTCTCTCCCTGGTCCAGGTCTCTCAAGGATGCTCAGAGAACCTTTTCCAGCTCTGGGCAGGTTTTTACTCAAAATGATTAAAATAATTGTTTTCACATTTAAAGGGCAGTTGAGTGGGAAACTGCAAGGCGAACTTATTGCTTTTAGCTCTCTAATAGTCAGTGTCCTCCTTGGGGAACAAGTAATAGTCTTCATCTGTAATATTTTAATTGGGAGGAAATCTTACATGATATCCCAAAGAAGGACCCCAGACACCACTTTGATATGGAGTGCCTTGTCACAGAAGACTTGGGGCTGTTCCTTGGTCCATTAGTCAGCTCTGAGAGAATCAGCAGCAACAAAAGCGTTAAAGATGACTCTGAACGTTTACTGGGAACTCTCTGGGTATAAGGTTTCTCTTCAAGATGCCACAAAATGATACATTAAAGGTGTGATACCTGCTTTCAAGTTGCTTAAACTCTTGAGGAACACATTATAGTTTGAACTCATAACTTTTATGCTAAATATGGATAAGCATATACACATTTAAACACATCATCCATCACACATATAGAGATGCCATAAAGCTTTGCTTATCAGGTGGCCGCTTCTTCAGTCAGCTCAGCTATCTAGAAGAAAGCTGAGGTTTTTAAGTAGATATATTTTGATTTTTTTTTTTAAGTTATGATTCTACACTGCATGCATTTTACTTGCATTGTTCCAAATTTATTTTCTCTTATTTTGGATGTATTCTAGATAGCTTTTCCAGAACTTGCCAGATTAGAGTTGTGGAGATGGGCTGTCCCAAGCAATGGCTACAAACTACTTATAAGGAGAAATGTTTTCTGAGAACCTGACATTAAAGCAGTGCTTTTGAAACTTCTCTGACACACAGTAGCAACACCTGGGCATATTTTAATAATTTCTAAACCCAGGCCACACCCAAGATAGATTAAATCACAATCTCCAGAGGAAGGACACAAGCATCGGTAGTTTCAGGAGTTACACAGGTGATTCCAATGTACGGACAAGGTTGGGAGTCACTGCATTGAAGATTAAAGAAGAACAATGGATATTCAATTGTGTTGTATTCTGGAACCATTTTTATGTAGAGGCAATTATCTTTTACATTTCTATAAGCAGCCCGAATCTTCCTTGGGTTGCACAAAGGTGAAACAATGTCCTGAACAGGTAGCAGGGATACGTTTTCCCTTCCTGGTCATTGGTGGTCCTGGGAGGCATTGCTGTCTTACAAATAAAACACATGAAAGTAGCCTTTTCTGTCTCACAGGGTTTGTGCCCAAAGATCCTTTGGAAATGAAAGAGGTAGAAACTTGTGTGCCTTTGAGATGAGGCATATTATAGTCTTCTCCACTTGGATGATAGTCCTTGAAGAGATATTTCTTAGCTAGTGTACAGTGTAGTCTTCAAGAGGCTACCACCACTTTCTGTCCATGACTGGGAAGGGAGCAGACACTAGCACTTACCAGAGAGTGTCTTCCCCCACCCATGTCTATTGACATCGTTTTCACTTTCCACAATTTCCCCCTTTCATTTCTTCCTCTCTCAGTGTCTAGAACCTCTTGCTGCCATACCCTGCTCTCAGGGACTTGCAAATCCTCTCTATAGAAATAAGAAGGACTCAGTCTCTAAATTCATTTTTGGGTCCTACAAATTTCATAGCCTCAGACATTTGCTTAGTGTCCACCACTTTTCTGCTCTTTCAAACTTCTGCTGTCACTGCAGAGGATGGGGTGAGCTCTCCACCATGCAAGAAGGCAGGACGGGGGGAAATGGAG
>NW_006434369.1:7001160-7007430 GCF_000325575.1 Pteropus alecto
TGAGGGCTCAGGATTTATCTCCTGTTTGTAGGGCTCTATGGGGAGGATAGAGGAGGCAAGTGGGAGGGGAGAAATCTGTTTACCCTGACACAAAGCATTATTCAGCAAAGGATACTTACTAGAAAACTGTCTATGTTATAATATAAACTTATAAGAGAGCAAGCTATGTTCAATATATTATATTTATATTAAGGCAAAGCTCCCTAAAAATGGATTGGATAAAACCCTGGGAAGAGATACACAAATATGTTAGTGGTGGTTGCTTTTTAAATGGTATGACCATGGGTGATTGGAATTTTTTTTCAATTTTTCACAATAAGCATATCGTTTTTCTAATTAAAAAAAAAAGCTATTCTTTTAAAATAGGATATCCAAGATGATATATCCAAATCAATACAAATATCTTAGATTTTGTTCATTCCTTTTTGTTTAAGAAGGCAGGGAAGAGGATAATCTATTTTAGCAAGATCTATCAAACAAGGCAGAAGGAAGAGTTAAGTTGTAAATTTTTCATTCCCTAAAGGAGGCCCAGGCTTGTCTCTTGGCTTATATAATGAATGCTTTCTCTTTGTTTACTTTTTTTTATTTAAAATCTGTTATGTAGCATGATGGTTGGCACAGAACAAGTAAGCGCTCAATAACTATTGGTCCGCTGAATGAAGAAAATAAAATATTGATTTTTTAGAGGTAGAGCTTTAGTTATCTAGAAAAGTCTGCTTATTCCTCTAAATAATTACGACAAATAATATGATTACTGTAACAAAAAAGGGAAATACAGACAAACCTATTGTCAAAGGAGAGTAGGTGTGAGCCATATGTTGAGTTCAGGTTAAAAACATGAAGGAGAGCTTCATGGACTGGTTAAGACTTAAGCACGATTTTGAGGAAATCAATAGAAATTTTATAGAAAGAATAAGATGTTCCAGGCACGTGGACTATCTTGTGCCAAGATCTTCTGGCTAAAGAAAGTGAGCATAGAGGGTGACCAGGTTGTTGACTGGAGCAGATGGTGCAGGCAGGAGGGATCCTGGCAGAGATCGGTGTTAGATAGATCAGGCTTCATTGGTGAGAAACCCATAAACAAGGATATTAGATTTCCTTCTGATGTTTGTAAATGCAGAGCTTTTGCAAAGTTTTGTGGAAAGGTATCCCTAAAGACACGCCCCGCTCTCTCACTCCTCAGTCCATGGCAAACAAGAAGCTTCTTCCAGAGAGGTACTCAGGAGGAAGCTGGAGTTCCCTGCCCAGTCATCATCCTCATTCTTCTCTCTGTTTTTCAGGCAGCCGTAGAGATATAAATGTTATAGGATAAGCATGGATAAGCATGCCTTCTCTAAAGATGCAGTGTGTCATTGAGCATCTAGGAGGAGGCAGAATTTGATCCCCTCTGTGGTTTCCTGAACGGATTTTCCTTCTTATCTCCCAAACTCCTTCATTCCCCATGGAAATGTCCTCCCTTGACCGCTTTTCTGTTCCAGATCCCCATTGGCTTTTTGGCTCTCCTGCATCATCCCGTTTCTCTCAGTGCTTCATTGCTTTCTCAGCACACTGCTCTCACAGTAGTCCCATAGCTTCACCTATAGTCCTTATACCAATAACTGCCAAGTCCATCTAAACTTTGACATCTTTTCTGAGCTCAGACTTTTATTTCCAGGCTGCTGCTGGACACATCCTACTAGGCATCTTTCAGGCAACTCTAACACAACATGTCCGAAACTAAACTCATTTTCTTCTCCCTCAGAACCTGCTCCACTTTTGTTTCCAGTATTGGTTATGTCCCCACCGTGCACACAGAACACCTTCTTGCCTTGGACTTCTCCTACTCACCTCCCATGTCTAGTCAATCACCATGTCTTGATCATTCTACCTGTGAAATGTCTGCTGAATCTCTTAACTTTTCTTCATCATCCTTGTGCTGATTTTGTCCTTTAACCTCTTTCTTCTAGATCAGTTTGTTAACTCTTAACTGGCCCTCCTGCCTTTGATTCATTCTCATCTCCCCCACTTCCCACCTCTCTGCCACCTATCCTCCTCATTTGCTGCCAGGGTAAGCTTTCTGAAACAAATAGAATCATGTCAGTTTTTATTTAAAAACGTTAACACCCCTACTCCACCTCCACCACCCCACTCCCCTACTCCCCCACCTGCCCACCTTGCCTAAGGATCAAGCACAAGCTCCTGAGTGTGGCTAATAAAGGCTTCTCAGTCTGGCCCTAGGTACTTTCCCAGCCTTATTTTATATCACCTGTGCCCCTGCCTCCCCCTTTACATAGGTCTCCATCTACACAGAAATATTTTCCATGCTCCAAGTACAACCCGATTCCATTCTCTACTTTTGCAACTGCTGTTTTTTCTGATATGGCCTTCCCTCATGCCCCTCTCATAAATCCCTTATGCAAAATAACATTATGTACAAGGGTATTCACTGCCACACTCATCCTTCCTAGCACAGCTCAAGGCACCTTCTCTGCAAAGCCTTGTCTGTTTTTTTTCCCCCCCATACTTCAATGAGAGTTTGTGTAAGATGATTTATTTATGTGGTGATCTCTCTTGTATCATGTCAATTCCAAAGAAGGTGGGATCTGAGCTATATTCATCTTCATGGTCCCCAGTCCTAGCACAGAGCCTACAACAAGGTAAATCCTCAATCAATATTTGTCAAATGAGGTAATCAATACATTCTCTCATTTAAAAAATGTTTCCCCTAGAAAGATCTCATTTTCTTGATAAATTTATCCCTGAATGTTAAATAATTAGTGAAGTAAACTTATTCCCCCTCCTTATATTTGCATAGAGGGGTGCGAGAATGTCCTTATTTCTGAAAGTAAAGACATAGAGAGGGACGCTTCTGTGGCTGCATGTAACATATGTTGCTGGTCTGGTTGAGTAGACGACATAGCTTGGCCCTTCTGCAGGCTCCCTTTTGGTCGACTGTCTTCAGGAAACTCATGCTCCTCCAAGGCCCTGTAATAAGTGGCCATAACTGCAGAGAAGATTGGCTTTGTCCAGGCCTGACTTTGACTGGTGTGTGGGTATAATTGTGGCTTTTTGGGGGGTGGGGTTCAAAAAGACGTTAAAAAATCCATATGTTTCCTGGTCTCATCTTTAGATTCCAATCGGCTTTATCAGACATAAAGCAGGTACTTTTGTCACCATCTGTCAGACCCCTGTGACTGTCTCTTGACTGGTCTCAACTTTAAGCTGGCTGTATGGGGACTGGGGAGAGAATTGGGACAAGAATATTATTTATTTGCTTTTACAAAGCCCCAATAATTATTCTATTATTCTACAATAACAATACTAGGAGTTACTCAAATCCCAGCCATCTAGAGGAATCCTGACCCACATCCGATTTTGGGGAGAGGTTCTACTGTATAGGGCAGAGGGGTGACTGGGAGAGAATCTGTCTTTGGGAAATGCCTCATACAATTTAAATGAATGAATAAAGGGGCAGCAAGTTATAGTTTAAACTCAAGTAACCTGAGGCAAGAAAAGAAATGGATTTTCCATTTTCATCTATCAGGTGGGCAAAGACCAGAAAGTTTAATAATCCACTGCAGTGGAGAAGGTAAGAGAAAATAAACAACCTCATATATCGCTGGTAGACATGTACTTTGTTAAAAATAATCTACGTAGGGCAATTTGGGCATATCTATTAAAAATACATATGTACATGATTTTTGACCCAGCAATTCTATTTCTGGGAATGTATACTATGGATATACTAATGTGCAAAATGACATTATGTACAAGGGTATTCATTGTCACAGTACTTACAGTAACACAAATTTAGAAATATTCTGATGTCCAACAGCTAGAGAACCTATTAAATAAATGATGGTGCATCCTAACGGATTATTTTTAGCTGTAAAGAAAAATGAGGGCACTCCTTATATACCAATATGGAATGATTTCCAAGATTGTTTCTAATACTAATAGAAACATATCTAATGAGAGAGAGAGAGAAGAGAGAAGAGAGAGAGAGAGAGAGAGAGAGAAGAAGAGAGAGAGAGAGAGAGAGAGAGAGAGAGAAACAGAGAGAGGCTATGCAAACACTTTCTGCTGTCTCTTTTTATAAGGCTTGTAATACTTTTATCTGAAAATATACAATAGAAGCTAATAACATTGTTTGCCTCTGGGAAGAAAAACCAGATAGCTAGGGGAACAAGGTTAGGAGGGAGACTTTGCTTTATAACATTTGTATCTTTTGAATTTTAAAACAATGTGAATACTTAATTAAATTAAAATGTACACACACACACACACATGCTTTGATTTCTATTTTTAATTGAACGGAAACATTTTTATGCATGGGGAAGAAACCTTGCGTTAGTTTCCTTAGACAGCTCTCTCAGGAGGACAATTGAGGAAGCATGAATTAATGCAGGCTAAAAAGGATAATTCATTAGTCTAGCACAGTGGTCAATGTGCAGGCTCTGAGGTCAAATTCAAGTTCTGATGCTTTCTGTATGAATGTGGAGAAGTTATCTCTTTAAACTTCAGTTTTCTTTTCAAATAAGGAATAATAATAGTATCCAACTCATGGGATTGCTGTGAGGATAAAATGAAAAATTGTGTGTATAACCTGTATAAAGGTGGGTTCCCATGTGGTTCTGTCTTAGCTTAGAATCACATTCAAAGAAAAAAAAAAAACAAGTCAATGAAGAAGCTCAATCAAAAGCAATTCAAGTGTTTATCGTTGTCTCTTCAGAAAATTCCAAGAAGGTAGTATATGCATAATAAATAGCTAAACTTTAAAAAATATTGTCTGCCTTCAACTTGTTCACCCCTCACTTTCAACAGAGAGTAGTTGTACTTCGCCATCTCTCTTTATTCTGCTCCCAACTGCCAACTAAAACTTCGCATGCTCACCCTACCATGCTTTCTTGTAGCTGTTCTTTTTTCTGCCTGGCTTTTTCTCCTTTTTAAATATAAATTTTCTTGCCTCTCAGGTTAACAGTGTTTTCCTCCAATCTGTGGATGTAGACCCACAAGCTGAGGATATGGGGACATGCCAAGTGAACCAAGTCAGAATTTTACTGGTGGAAGTGGGGGTGGCCAGATGTAGGAAGGGATGAAAAAAAGCCTTTAAAAATATTCTTATAATAATAATTTTTAGCTCCTGTTACATATGTCAGGAATTTATAACATTGCCTGGCATATTATAAGCACTTAATAAATTTTGGCTATTAATATCATTCACAATAATCACTTTCCCACAACCTGATAGTAATAACAACACTACCATTTACTGAGAGTCGACTATGTGTCAAACACTGTTGTAGCATATTACTCGCGTTAACCCCTATGAGCTTCACAACAACACTGTAAACATAGGTCTTTTACAGATGAGGAAATAGATACAGAGAAGTTTAGTAGCTTGGTCGCAGTGACAAAGGCAGGAAGAGGGAGAGTCAGGACATGAAGCTAAGCAGTCTGACTTTAGTTCCCATGTTAACCACCAGGTTGCATTGGTTCCAAGTCAGGCTTTCTGTTTTAATGTAGTTATCAGGAATCCAGCCAATCTGATCTGTCTATACTGGAAATTTTCCAAGAGTTTTCTTCTGCCAGTTTCCATAGCCCTTAGTGGTCCCCAAAGAGATATGAGCAAATAGTAAGGGGAGTGGGTGCCTTCATGTCCCTGGGCAGACAATGGCTGTTCTTGTTGTTGTCTTAGCTCTTTGGATGCCAAAGGTTTCTGACTATGGACCAGAGAGAGGCCCCTACCAGTGAATTCTTAATGAATGCATTTGATGGTTCTCTCCATTGCTTCCCTAGTTGCCCGTCTACTAAGGAAAATAATGCCAAGTGCTAACCAGATCAATAACTGTCCATAATCAGCTTATTCTGGGGGATGTACTAGAATATTTGTTTCATAGCTGCTAGTGCAGCAGGAACTGTATTCTCAACATATCCACATATTTTTATTCCTTGCTATCAGATTGTTCTGGCACTGAATCTATCAATTCAGCAGAAAAGGGGAGACCACCCAGAATAAAGAGTTTTGGCTTAGCTTTGGGTTTCAAGTTAGAATTGTTATGTGAAAAGTGAGAGTTTTCAAATTCATGCTTTGCTGAGAGTAAAGTGTTTCCCAAATTCCAAAAAACTTCCAAAGAATAAACCTGGGAGGCCTGAGATAGAGCGCTATTATTTTGAAACATGGAGTTGAGAGGAGAGAATATGACAAGGAAAGTTCCCCTACTGCTGGAAGTAGAACATTTTTCCAGATCAGGGAGGTAGAGCTGAGGGTGGGGGACTGGGGGAGGGGAG
>NW_006434369.1:7007466-7017384 GCF_000325575.1 Pteropus alecto
AGAGAGAGAGAGAGAGAGAGAATAGAATAGTAGTGTTCTGGTTCTTTCCTCAGAGTTTAGACCTCTTGGTGAAGGGAGAAATGTGGGAGGTGAGGAAGTGGTATGTAGTAAACATATCCCAGATAAACTGAGGAGGACTCAAAGAGAGAGGCCTGGACTCTCCTTCCCCATTCAGAACTGAAAAGGAGATCGTCTCCTGAGGTGCCACAGGATGAGGTGGGACAGCTCCAGAGAAGAAAGGGGCACATGATGTGTGAGTCAAAGGAGCCTTGTGCTCTGGCCCCATGCTGCTGCCACTGTGTGTTTTGGTGGAAGATGTGGATGACAGCTGAGGGACTGGCTCAGTGAGTTTGCTGGTAGAGGTCACCAAGGTTCAGGAGAGGCTGGAAAGGCGATTGCTGCAGTTGAGGATAGAAAGGGAACTGTAGCCAGACCATGGGGCACTTGTGGGGCCAGTGAAAACTGAGGGGGTCCTAGTCAGCAGGGTGGGCGGAAGCTGAGGTCCCTGGGAGTATCTACTGCGTGGGGCCTCCACCAGAACAGACATGGAGGCACACTAGTCTTGGGCACTTCAGCAACAACAACAGTGACGGCAGAAGTCCACACCTTGACTGTGGCAGAAAACTCTGCAACCAGAGGAGAATGTGACCCCAGGCCTTCCTTCCACTGCCAGGAGGACACTAGGCTTCCCTCCATACCTGGAATAAGGGGATGTGAGAGTCCTTGGGAAAGGGAGACATCCTGTAAAACTGAGTAATTACTGGAAGCGATTGGGTTTACTCCAGCAAGACTGGAGCCATAAGAAACTGAGTTCTTCACTCATTTTGGTTCTCGCTATAATAGTTGGAAGAGGAATTTCTGAGCAACTTGTAGAAAAATGTAAAGTCTGTGCGTGCGTGTGTATATACATGTAAATATTGACCTCAGGTGATGCTAGGAGAAAAACAACATTATCTTTGTTTGTGCTCCACTCCCTCCCACCCCCGCTGCCATTTGTACGTTGAAGTCTTAACCCCTGCTACCTCAGAATGTGACCTTGTTGAAGATAGGGTCTTCAAAGAGGTAATTAAGAGAAAACAAAGTCATTTGGGTGGACTCCCATTCAATATGAGTGGTATCCATATAAAAAGAAGAGATTAGGACACAGACACACACACCTATGGATGACTATGTGAGGGCACTGGGAGAAGATGGACATCTACAGGCCAAGGAGAGAGGCCTCAGAAGAAACTAACCCTGCCCACACCTTGATCTTGACTTCCAGCTTTGAGAACTGGAAATAAATGTGAGAAAATAAAATTTCTGCTGTTTAAACCACCCAGTTGGTGGTACTTTGTTATGGCAACCCTAGCAGACTAATACAGCAAGCAAACTTTATCCAGATTATTAAACATTCTGATGAAGCCGATAGTTGCAGAGTTCCAGAAGTGTTTTTGGTGTAACGTATGTCAGAAACAAAGGAAGCCACATGGTATGGCAGAGAGGCCTGGTGTACTGAATAATAGTTTGCGTAGGGCTCAGAGATTGCGCTACTTAATTAATGTATTTAATGAACCTAAAATTTCTCCTCCATGATTTTCCCAAATAAATACAGTGCCGGTAGGCAATATAAATCAATCCTCCCTTTTATAACTTTTCCTCCTTTTTGCTTTGGAGAGTAATAATTCATGTGAGGCAAAAACAGAGTGATGTTGATTTGATAAGTGGTGCTATCTCTGTCCCCATCAAGGGAGGCAGTGATGACTGGTGCTGGTGTTTGGTTGGAGAGAGTGGATTGGATGGTGGTGGAGGAAGACCAATAACAGCTCCTGCCCACGCCTCAGTGAAAAGAAAATGGTGAAAGATTTGTGGCTAGGACCATTTCCTCTAGATCTCAATAAGTCATTTACTCCAAAATATGTTTATAAATGGTCTCGTTTTTCTCTTCCTAAGATGCCAGTTGCTCTGGTCTCTTGGAATTGTGACAGACACTACTAAAGTAAAAACACAATGTGATTTATGATATCCATAAATCACAGAGCCAAACATTATGATTAAATCTTGTACTTACAGCTAAGAAGTCAAAAGGGGTTGGTAATCATTTTAAATGTAGGGTTGTGGCTCCTGTGTCAAAAATGCACAGTTCCGCACAATCTGAGGCCGATGCGAACGCTTTAGTAAAACTACACACCGTGCCCATGTATCACCCAGCAAGGTCTCACCTGGGCTTTGTGTCCCTCGGCCTGTAGAGATGGGATGTGATGAGGCTTAGAGAATGTTCCTGTCATCTTTAACATTTTTCTCCACTGTTCCTCTTCAAGTTGGGAACCATATGGACAAAGAAAGTATTGTAGTTGTACATTGAATGTGGCATTGGATCAGTTACTTGACAAGAGGTCATTTTTACTTGGTTCCAGAAGAAGTGATGTCTTGAGGCACCATTAATTAAAACTTCATCTGTTTTGTGTGATAATCCCCTTCTTCTTCTTTTTTCTTCCCCATCCCTATCATATCAGAAATTAAACTATGCTGTAACAATGATGCTGCCACTAATTAATAACTCCTTACATTGATGGAGACCTTTGGCTACTGGGGCGTATTAAAAATAAAAAGGACCCCAAATGCCAGACTTCCATCTGTCCCTCATGCACTGGGATTTCCTTCAGTTAACATTTTCTTTTCATTCACTGGGGGATGGTGGGCTGACAGGCTTGTAAAACTACATCTTTTCTCTTCGAATAGTTAGAGCATGTGATTTTTTTTTTTTTTAAATAACTGAATCTCCATTTAGTTTCTGAGGGTTATACTCTAATCTGAGTGAGTGGCCGGCATGGGTATAAAGATGTTGCAGCAGGTGCATTGTGAGGAAGGGATCAGGATCACACCTACAATTTACTTTTCAAGGGTTCAGGTCAACTTGACAAGTTTATATCAAGCTGAGCTATGCTGGTGCTGAGCTAGATTGTCAAGTGGTACAAAAAAGGGGGTGGAAAGGAGCCAAGAGGGTCCCTGCCTTCCTAACTGTGGAAATTAGTACTTGAAGCAGGTGTTAAATAATTTTGGGTTGAACAATAAGGATTCAGAGAGAGGCAAAAGCTCCTGGAGCCCAAGTTAGCCAGGAAGACTTAGGGATAGCAACGATGAACTAGGTAACCAAGAGACAAAATCCATTCACTTGGATTCATTTATGAGAGTAAATATTGTGAGCTACTTTTTCCCCCATACATGTGAGCTATTTGGTAAGGTTCATATTTCCTTAGGGATTACTCAGTGAATTGAACACACCTTTTGGCTAAATGGAAGCAAAATACTTTCTAATCCTTCACGTAGAGTGACACAATTTAATTACCAATTCTGAGAGAAGCATCATAATGTTTTATGTCCAATGAGCAATTTTTTTCCCCTGATGCAAATGTCTTTTTGATCTAAATAATGTCGAATCAAATGTTCAAATAAATGAACTTTTTTTGGTTGCTTCTCATTTAGCTCTCTTATGGGCAGAGGAGCGAGTAAAATGATTACCGTTTTGTGGGTGGAGCTGAGATTTAGAAAACATTTGCTGAACTAGGGAGAAGAAAAATTTGTTTTTGGAAGGCAAGAAAACTCGGGATAGCATGATTAGTACTGAAATATAAAACTTGTTTTCTCCTTACTTTAATTAATGTGTTCTTTGTAGAAAATTTGGAAAATTCAAACATGTTTAGAGAAGAAAATAAGAAGCATCTATAATTTTACAACCCAGATTCCTGTAATATTATAGTAGATTTCCTTCATTTATACATACAAATATGAAAGTATCATAAGTACGTCTTTAAAATTGGGTCATGTCAAACATGCAATTTTGTATTCCACTTTTCTTACTGTATCATAAGTATAGTGGTAGAAACCTTTAGTGCTCCCTGTATCTGGCTCACCTCTCTTGGGCATGTAGTAGGATTACACTTTTTCAGCCAACATGGAGGTAAGTGGAGCTATGACTAGTTCTGGTCAATGGGCTATCAGCAAAAGCGAGGTATGTCGCTTCTGGACTGAACGCATAATGCCTGTGAGGGACTATTTAGTGGTCGGTTTCCCTGTTAAGAGGGTCGTCTATGTTCCTCCGAGAGTTTGGGCCCCTTGGTAATTATACAGAGAGCCTCACCCATCCCTGTCTGTGTAATCTCATTTGGATGTGAGATGTGAGCAAGAAAATTTTCTTGCTGGTGCTAAGCTACCAAGATTTCGAAGTTGTTACGACAGCATAATCTAGCCTATTCTAATTAACACAATGTTTTCTCATGTAGAGAATTCTCTTGATAACTTGATTTCCAATGATGACAATAATTTTTCCTTATATGTACATTTAAAATTTTATTTAGTCACCCCTCTATTGTTAGGCATTTATTTGTTTCACACTTTTTCCTTTTGTTTTGAAATAGTGCAGCTGTGAAAACTCTCAAGTGCTTATCTGATGTATTCTCACGAGAAATTTTTATAAATGGACTTGTTAGGTCAGAAAATATAACCATTTTCAAGGCTCTGGATACAAATTGACAAACTTCTCTCCAGAGATGTTTTTTCAAGTTTATACTTTCTTTGGCCATTTCAATACACTGTTGCCAAAATCATGTCTTATAAGTTAAAAAAATTTTTTTTTTTGGCAATTTTAAAGGAAAAATATTTGCCATTTATTTGAATAACAATGAGCTTGAGCTTTCTTTAAATGCCCTTTGCCTGTTAGTATGTTCTGTAAATTCTATAAAGTATGGCTTGACCTACTCGAGGTTCTTTTGTCTTTTTCTTATTGATTTGTAACTAATATTTAAGATTATTATTGATTTAAGTATTTTGATTTTTGATATAGTTTCAGGGAGAAAAAGGATACAGATTTGTATGGGATAGATGTTCCCTAATGAGAATTAATTTTGTCCTTCAGAATGAGGGGAAGAGAGAAGGGAAGCAGCTACTGGTGTGCTTCATTTACTTCGGTGATGTTCTCTGAAAAGCTGTCCTACATAGGGGTTGAAGGGAGGGCCCCCCAAGTGCTCCTCAGTGACTCACCAACACCGAATGAGTTGTGCAGCAGTGAGTCACAGTGTTCCCATGCACAGATCTCACTCTGGCTTGACATGGACCCCAGCATAGAAGGAAGCTCAAGGTTTCAACAAGCAAGGCTCAAACACCTTAGTGAAGGAACCTGTGATTGCAGGGTACTCTCCTATAACAGATCTCTGTCGGCAAATAGCTTTCTTTGAGAGAAGATGAGATATGTACAGGAGCGATTGTCCTGTGTGGCATAGGAAATGAAAAGCAGTGCAATGGGTACAGATAAAGTGCAATGGGTGCTCAGAGGACGAGTGATAGCTTCTACCTGTCGACTGGGGTCGGGGGGAATGAGGACATCCAGGTGGTGACATTTAACTTAGTCATACGAATCGGGTAGAAATTCACTATTCTGAGATATAGATAGATAGATAGATAGATAGATAGATAGATAGATAGATAGATAGGTAGATAGATAGATAGATGGGATGGGACATTATTTTAAAAATGATCTACTGTTATTCTGAAATTCAAATTTAACTGGGCATCCTATATATGCTATATCTGGCAATCATGCTAGGATGGGGATGTTGGCTCTGGGTGGCCCATCACCTTGGCCTCTTGCTCCCTGGGGAGAGCAGGGCTGGAGGAGAGTGAGAATGGGGTCTCTAGAGTGTGGGGTCCAGAACAGGGACCCTGGTTGCCAGGTCTAAGAACTTCAATGCTTAGCGATGTGTGAGGATTAAAATAGATAACAAATATAAAATAATTTAATAAATAGTGGCTATTATTATTGTGAATCTCTCCTGGGTATGGTGAATGGTAAATTTACCTTAGGACCCGAAAAAACAATCAGTTGGCTTGAAAAGGATTAAAAATATTTTAATTTTCATTCTTGAATAAACATTTGGATACCCTGTATATAGATGCTGTTTAGAATTTTTTCTGTCTTATTAACTTGATTTCTTTTTTTTTTTTTTGGTCACATAATGCATAGCCTGTTAGCTTACTTGGAAATTTGAGCTTCAGATTCCCTAGTTCCATTGTGTGGATTCAGTTGTACAATAAAGGAACAGGTTTCTGTAGCATCTTTCATTCAAATTCTGGGTCCCCTGAAGAGCTTCTGCCAGCTTTTGTTTTATGGAACTCCACACACTTAATCTTTCTCAAATTGTTTCATGGCTGTCTGTAGAGTTGGTGTTATTCACTCCAGAAGGGCAGGGACCTTGTTTTGTTCTGCATTCCCCCAGCATTCAGCTCTGAGGCTGGCGAGTGCTGGTGTTTGTCATTCAACAAATACTTGATTGATTGAGTGGATCACCAAAGGAGCTGGGTTTTTTCCTTGAGATCTCTGCTTCTATTATCAATGCAGGTACTATAGATGGGATTTTATAATGGATGCCTGAATTTTTGAATGTGCCAAAGCTTCCCCAACTGTCATGTATTCATTTAATTAACAAACAATTACTGAGCATGTCTTGGTACCAGACACTGGGCTAGGTTCTGGGACACAAAGATAGACAGTCTCTGGCTTCGAGGAGCTTGTGGTCAACTGAGAAGATGGAAATCCAAATAATTAAGTTATGATGAAATCGTGCTATGATGGAAGAATGGGTAAAGTAAGAAGAAGATAAAAGGCTGGACTGGCTATAAACACATGTGTATCCCAGGCAGGTTAATCATTTGACATTTTTCAAACTGATCTTCTTTCAATGTATGTTCAACTTGTAATCAGCATAGATGTAGAGAAAAAGATTCTCTATTCATAAAAATTGTTTACTTTTTTCGTCTTGTTCAAAATAAGAGATTTATGACAGACACTGAACATACCAGAACAGTTTAACCCTTTTGGGACTGTAGCTTTGGAAATGAGGTAACTTTTGGGGAGGCATATTAAGGTGTTTTAAGACTTATAATATGACCCACCTAGTTCTGGTAAATATTACCTAACCATGCATTGTTTGTTTTTAGAGTTTTTGTGAGTTCCAACTATGACTTCAGACAAATGTCTCAAAAATGGCCCGTGCTTGTTTAGAGTGACTACACATGTCCAGGGCAAAGATGTTTATGAGAGATAGGCCAGTGAGGCAGTAGAATGGTTCCATTTTGAATCACTTAGTACTTCAACTGTCATTATTAATTTATATTTTACCTCTTATATCAATAGTTGTCTGTAGTAACCTGAGTTAAGAGGCACCATGCATCAAATTTATTCCAGTAATTTTTAGCATCTCGTTTGTTGGTGTCCTGGGCAGATGCCCAGGTGCCCTGCTCTTTAATCCAACTTGAGGAGAAGAAGCGCCGAAGTCAGGCTGAGGGGAGACAGGGAAGCTTCCTCAGGGAAGAAATACTGGAGCCTGAACTTGAAGGCTAAATTAAAAATTTCCTGGGTGACAAAATAGGGAATTGTGTGTGAAAAACTGTAGATACTGTGGCACATCTAGATGACTGTTGGCAGTCCAGTGTTTGTGGGTCGTTAGGTGGTTAGAGGACAAGAGAAATGAGACTGGACAAGGAGTCCAGAGCCAGAACATGACAGGCCAAGGACAGTAATTTCACCTTTCAGTTTTGGCAGCACAAAGCAAGCTAACAATTTTTTTTACATATACCCACCTTCCAACATTTTATTATGAAAATTAAAAAAATAAAAAAATGTAAAGACTAGTACAGTGAACACCAGCATACCTACAACCTACATTTTATAATTAGCTTCTTGCTGTATTTGTTTCAGCAGCTCCCAAAATGTAGCCCTCAGGCCCTGGACACCCCATGACACTTTCACGGGATCCTTGGGGTCAGAACAATTTTCATAATAATGCTAAAATGTTATTTCTTTTTTTTTTTCTGTGTTGAATTTGCACTGATGGGACAAAAGTGAGAGTAGGTGAAACTCTGGTGCCTTAGCATCAACTGAGGCAGTGGCATTCACTATACCAATAGTCATGGCATTCTTTACTGCTACTCACTCATAGTATAAAAATGCCAGCTTCAATTAAAAGTGTCCTTGATAAAGCATTACAAATTACTAGTTTTATTAAATCTTAATTCTTGAATACATATCTTTGAAATATTTTGAGTGATGAAATGAGAAGTCTACATAACACACTTGCTCCATGTTGAAGTATAATGACCATCTTGTGGAAAAGTACTCATGTGATTGTTTAAGTTGCCAGCTAAACTAGCAGCCTTTTTCATAGAACACTAATTTTTACTTGTAAGAATGACCATATTAGTTTCCCTGGGCTACCTTAACAAATTACATTAGTCTTCATGGTTTAAAAGAACAGAAATTTATTCTCTTACAGTGCTGGAGGTCAGAAGCCCAAAATTAAGATGTTGGCAGGGTCACATTCTTTCTGGAGGCACATGTCTTTGAAACATAAAAATCTGTTCTTTGCATCTCTAGTTTCTGATAGCATGCCTTGATTGGGATGCCCTGGAGTTCCTTGGCTTTTGGCAGCCTCACTTCCACCTCTGCCTCTATCTTTACATTGTCTTCTCCTCTTTGTGTCTCTATGTCTTCTCTTCTGTTTGTCTCAAATCTCTCTCTCCCTCTTTGTTATAAGAGGCTTGTCATTGGATTTAGAGCCTACTTGGATATCTCAGGATGAGGCCCTCTTCTCAAGATTCTTAACTTAATCACATCTTTTACCATATATCTTGGATATCTCAAGATTCTTAACTTAATCACATCTTTTACCATATAAGATAATATTCACAGGTTCCAGAGTTTGGGAAGTGAATATATCTTTGGTGCAGGGGGCCTTTTTTTTTCTGCCACCACCGATGACTGACAGATAAGTTATACTTATTTAGACTTGGGTGTTTGCCAAATATTTTCTTGGAAATGAACAAGGAAAGCAACTGACATTTTGTTGCCAATTAGAAAGTTTGAGCTTTCAAGTAAAAGGTAGAATTCTGGAAAACTTGTATTCATTACCATGGGCTTGAAGTTTCTTGATACTAGAAGGCTTTCTTGATGCGATTGGTGGTGATATGAATGTATGGGATTTTAAATACACATATATTCTTTAATAAAATGTGTCAACATTTGGAAGTTCTGTATAACTCCATGAACTAATATTTTCCAAGTGGTCAGTGCTTAATGCAATAAAATTATAAATAGATAAAAAAGTTCTCATTCAAAGTGCAAGATAGACTGATGAATTTTAATATAACAAAGTATGAAAAGTTTACTAATAAAGATTCAGATTCTACATTGTAGCCAATAAACTATTTAAAAAGTAAAAGAAACTATTACTTTTTCAGTTGTGGATAGTATGAAAAAGGAGTACCATAATTATCTGAAAAGACTATTAAAATTCTCTTCGCTAACACCAGTACAATCTCTGTGAGGCTGGATTTTCTTCATATGCTTCAACCGAAACAATCTACATAAAAAATTGAAGGCAGAAGTGGATATGAGAATCTAGCTGTATTCTAGTAAGCCATATAAAAATATAAAGCATTGCCACTATCCTCATTATTTTTTTTTCATTCTGGAAGATATAGTTATTTTTCATGTTTTTAATGTTAACATGGAATGGTTTTATAGAAATGACTACTAAATATTTAAAAATATTCTCAGTTTAATTTATGTTATAGCAAATTGACATATATAATCCACAAAATAAAAGCTCTTTGGGGTCCTTAATAATTTTTTAGTATGTAAAAGGGTCCTTAAGCCAGAGAGTTTGAGAATTGCTATTCTAGGAGTTTGGATGGGGCAGTGAGAGGTTGAGGATATGGGACTCGATGGACTCTCAGTAGCGGGGTGGGGATTACAATCTTGCTGCATTGTAGGAACAAGGAGTGAAGGGCCAAAAGAGCATAGTGTGTTTGGGAAAGATCAAAGTGGGCCGAAGTACAGGAACAGAAGGTCTTGGTTGTGATGCAATAAGAAACTAAAGTTTCAGG
>NW_006434369.1:7017418-7025897 GCF_000325575.1 Pteropus alecto
GGGATTCCTCAGGAGGCAGTGGGAAAGCACTGATGGTTCTGCCCGTGGGTGGCCCCATCAGAAGATGATGCTCAAGAGGGAGGAGCTGAGTCAGGGTGGCTGTCCTCAGGCTATTGCTATGATTCAGGCAGGGGGCCATGAGGATCATGCTCAAGTCAGTAGAGGAGAACTGTGAGAATATAAAAGGTTACATGCAGGGCAGACATTTAACAGAAAAATGTCAGCTGTACATGCTATACAATGACAAAGGGGATGAGTGAAAGCACTGAGACAAAGATAGAGCCATAGTTGTGTCCTGCACAATAGTTTAATATGACATCTGAGCTATCTTTTCAACTGTCAGATGAAAACATTTCTATTCATTCCTCAACCCTTCTTTAATTCTATAGACTAATTTTGTCTAATGCACACCAATTTGTAAAATTCTTGGCTAGAAACAGAATTCCACTTTGGGGAATAATCAGCCAAATTTTATCCTTGACCATAAGCACTGTGTATACCAGAATTCAAAAAAAAAATTTTTTTTTACACTTTTATTAGCATTTATTTGATGCTGAATTTACTCTCGGGCCATAAGTTTTTGTTTCTTCAGTTTCTTCTGGGATATCTTTCCTTCTGTGCAATTTCCTTTTTGGCTTAGGAACAAGGGGCTCTTTCCCAACAAGGATCATCTCACTGTGGCAGGTAGAGCTCATATCAGGGTTCATTTGTCCATGAGCTCTGTGAGTAGTGTGTTGCGTCTTAGGAGCTTGGTTCACTTGGATGTGCTCAAGCATCAGAGAATCTACAGCTAAACCCTTAAATTCATCATCGCTCTCTGCATTTTTAAGCATGTGCAACAAAAATTCAGCATTCTTTTTGGGCCACCGACCCTGCATCCAGCCCCCAACTCCACCATTGTAATGATGGAATGGCATATACTGCTTCTGTAAAGTGATATCCTTCAGATACTTGGTGGCTTTTCAGATATATATACCCTGATGGCCTGGGCAGTTTCATAAATGTTCTTAAAGTGAACACGAAGATTTGAACCACTTGATTTGCATGATTTTTGGGTTTTTTTCCTGGGTCAAGTGAATAGCAAACCATTTTAGGAGGTTATCTCAGGTCACTTATGGGAAGAGACAGAATTTGAAATTTCCGTTGTGGTCTAGAGGGATGGAAGAGCTAGGTCTGTTTACGGAGGGAAGAAGGAGATTCTTAGAAAAGAATGCTTGTCAAAGGAAGAAAAGAGGGTCCCAATGCTTTCGGAAAAGTGGAGGTCATGGGCTTAGTCTAGGGACATTGTTACCATGTCAGAAGAGACATGACTGAGGACCAGAAGATGTGTGCTGTCATATTATTCTCCATCAACAACTTGTGCCAAAGCCTTCTTTGTGACCAGTCACCTCCTAATTATATTTGCAGACTGTGCTTTCCTTGACTCTTTTCTCTTTGGTCTCCTATGTCATCACTTTCTTTTGTTTCTCTTGCTACCACTAAGAACATTTTGATCTTCCAGAGTTTTTTCCCCCCTCCATGCCCCTTAATCTTTTGATGTTTCTCAGAGTTCTTCCCTTGGTTTTCTTTCATACACACTATATTTTCTTCCTAAGTGATCTCACCCACTTAATGTTATGATGACTAGAACACAAATTCCATGAGGGTTGAAAATGATCTTCTTCACAGCTCTAATCCCAGCTCCTAGAAAAGTACCTGGCATATTGTGGGTATGCCATAAATATTCAGTGAATGAACAAATTGCCATTCATATACAGAATCTAAATGTAACCCTAATGAAACCTGGCTGCCTTGAGTCCAGATTAACACAGTAAACATTCACAAGAAACCTAAATTTGATTCTAGGAAGAAAGGATTTGTAAGTGCAGATTGGTGGAACCAGTCTGGAAGGCAATCTGTCAACTTTTAGTTAAGATAAGTATGTGGATGCACCATGACTCAGTAATCACTTTCCTCGTTATATATTTCAGAAAAAATAATCTCATCTGGATCCATAACAGAACGTAAATGAGGATGTTCATTCTAGCATTATTTGCAGTAAAAGGAGTTGGAGGCAATCTAGATGTCCTTCATTGGGGAATGTTAAATAAATTGTGGCAGATGCACAAGGGGGATACTCTGAAGTAGTTGGAAGCAAATATGTAAACACAAGTGCATACATCAACCTTGAAAATGTTGTGCTGTGGAATGAAGTAAGAAATGGAATGATATCTATTCTGCAATGTCACTGACATGAATTAAAAACATGTGCACAGAGCTGCAGAAAATATTCTATGTCTTGATCTGAGTACTAGTTACATAAGTGTATATATGTGTGTAAATTCAACAAGCTGCATAATTAAAGTTATTTCACTTTGTTATATGCAGTTATACATCAATTCAAAAAACATGCACACAAAATAAGATACATTATATAAAGCGCTCACTAAAATAAAAGGCTACCCATCAAACACATTAGGAAATTACTTGAGGAAAGGAAAATGAGGATAAAAGGGAGTAAATGAATGAATGAAATAATCGATTTTGAAACATCAAACAAAAATGGGGCTTTGCATGAACCAATGATGATAATATGCCCTGAGAAGTTTGATGCCCCTCTATTTATTTCGTCTGTTTATCTATCAGTCTGTCTACCTATGGAGTTATCTACACTCATGGCATCAGCTGACACATTTATGTGGATGGTTCCCAGAACACTATCTATAGCTCTACTGTCTTCCTAAACTCCAGTCTGCATCTCCAGTTGCCTTCTAGGCATTTCTTTCTTGATGTTTTTGTTTTTGTATCCTGAACACTAAAAAAACCCTAATCCCCATTTCCTCCCTCCCCCAATAAAAACAAACAAACAAACCTTTATTTTCCTTCAGAGATGGTCTTTTCCAGCATGTTGAAATCCTAGTGCTTAAAAGAATGTGTATCTCTCCAAACATTTTAGATTGGAGCACCATTTTGGATGAGTAGTGCTGGCATCACCTGGAAGCTTATTAGAAATGCTGAATCTCAAACCCTACCCCAGACTTACTGATTCACAACTTTCATTTCAGTAAGATCCCTGGTGATTTGTCTGCACATTAAAGCTTGAGAAGCACTGCTCTATTTCTTGTTTACTTTGTTAGCCTCACCCAGACTATTGGGTAAAAATAAGTGGAAACTCCTTCCGAAAGTACCCAAGTTGGGTTAAAGACATGCTCTTTATTGTATGCCAGCGTCTGTCAGAGGAAGACCAAGGTATCTAGAGTTCTAGCCTCGTCTTCAGTGAGTGACCTTGAAAGGGCAACTCTTCAATATGCATTTCAATTGCACTCTACATTAACAAAGCACTTCACCATCAATTTATTAGTGATTCTCTCTCAAATTCTCTGCATCTTCTTCTTAAGCAATAAATCGCAGTGAATTTTCTTTGTAACCCATAAGTGGCTGATAAATTGTAAACAAAAGGGTTGAAAAGGTAACATAGCAGAAAAATGTTTCAATTTTCCTTCATCTATCCTCCATGCATCACTTAGAGAGAAACCAAGTACTCTCAGGCTTGATTGTGTTTCTAGAATACAATTCTAAACAGAGGGCGATCGAGAAGAACTTTACATGCTATGATTTAAACTATTAGTTTAATAACTCTGGATAGCTTTGTCAAAGTGATGTGTCAGTCCAATGACACTGGCTGAACTGGAGTCCAACATAAACAAAATTAAGCTAATGCTTTCCACCCTCCGACTGCATGTATACCACTATTGAGCTACTGCATTCACACAGAGATTAAGTATATTGTGCATTATTTTATGAGCTGCCTCAGTTTGAGTTGGACATAAAACCATGAATATATAGTCTAATTTTTTTCCTGTACAAATGGATTTTGAAACAAGTTCCTCCTTGCCCAATAAGAGCAAGAGGCAACTATAAAATGCCCTCTTCATCTATATTCATTTTTCTCCAGGAATTACTTTAGGGTCTATCTCTCTGATCCTGCCTCTCCTCAGTTCTCTGCCAAACACCTTTGGCTTCACATTTTAAACTTTCCCCTTGGCTCTAGAGGCTTCCTTTTTCAGAGACACAGTCTTTAATTCCCTATTGGTTCATATTCACAGCCTCATGCCAGCCCCTCCTAAGCCCATACACAAACCAGGCTCCCCTCTACACCCCAGCCCCGCCAAAGAAAACCCAAGTAGGCAGTATGACTAGTCCTGACTCAACCTCCTTCCCAGCAAAGGTTAGATGCCCCCTATTTCATGCAGATCATTGCCACACTTCTTAGATTCACCCAAGATGAGAAGTAGAATATGTAGACCTGTGATTTCATGGCCAACCCATCAATTTCTGGGCTGGTGAGGCTCTCAAAATCAATGTTTTGATTTTGTTTGACTCCCAGAATGAATGTTTGTTTGACTCCCAGAATAAAAAGACTTTCATGAAGACAAAATAAAGAAGCAGCAACTACTGACCCGTTGGAAAAGCTACATATTTACCATAAAGAAAAAGAATTGGCTGTGATACAGGTATGAAAACAAGATTCAATAGCAAATAAAACTGCAGTGAATGTGAACGGAAAAAAAAAAGAGAATGGGTTAGAAAGAGACAATCTTCTGTTGGGCAGCATCAGAGAACCTGCTGACCCCTTCAGAATTTCACTAGTGCCGTGCCAGCACTCAGTGGGGGAAAGCAATTATTTTAAGAAAATCTATTTGAGTCTAACATTGTCATTATCCTTTTAATGGTGCTGTTCCAACAATCCAGTTAAAGTAGGCTTTAATAAATAAGAAATGCTCTTTTTGCCAATACAATTTAGGCATTCTGGAGAGGCAGATGCTATTAGTTCAGCTTGTAGAGGCTTTTTCTTGCCATTTCTAAAAAAGAACATTTTTGCAAGTGTAGTATGGTGCAGTAACCAAGTCCAATATAGGCCTGCACAGCCAAGTAATTGTAGTGGTCTACCAGAAAAATAGCGCGTGCATGCACACACACACACACACACATGCACACACACACGCACACATGCACACACCCCAATGCAAAATGGAGCTTCCTCTAAGATTCAAATGAATCTGTTTTACATCAATAGAAAGTAAGTGGAAAATTACTGTGCTTTCCAAAAAACAAGAGAAGAGGTAACTTTTGGGAAGCTTATAAGAAGTTTCTCTGCATGTAATAAATCAGTTGCCTTGAAAGTGGGTTATCTCATTCTTTTCTTTCTCTGCATAGGGCAACTACATTTGCCCGACATTAGGTGATTCAAAGGGCTTAGAGTTTAGCTAATTAAAGGAGCTCGAAGAGGAAGCAGGAGTAGAAAAGGTTAAAAGGTTTGGCGTAAGTCCATTCATTAGTTGAAATCCAAAATTAACTTGTAGAATACTGTTCCTGAAAGTATGTGGGGTTCTGAAGGCAGGTGTTCCTTTGAAAGTTTTACCATTAATCTGCTATTGACAGCCCAGAAAAACCAGAAATAGTCTCTCTCTAGCACTTGAAAATGCCCCCATTTAACATTAAATAGGGCAAATATGAGCAAAACGGAAAGGTAATAGGAATTGCAAGAGTACATTGTCCAAAAATGTTGTGCCAATAAATCAATTCCAATTTGAGGTTACGAGTGGAAATTGGCTTCGTTTTACCCAGAAAAAGATGACCACATTGCTATGAGACCCATGAAGAAAATCCATGTGACCAGACGCTGTCTTCACCTTTGAGGTGGCTCTGAGACTGGAACTTCCAGACAATTGTGTTGGGAAGCAGAACCTTTTTCTTTCTTACAACATGCAATGTAAAGGCCCCGGGTAGTTCCTCACCAACTACTCTGTGCATGACCTTGAGTGACTCACTCTCTTTTGGCTTCAGATTCTTCAACCATAAGATGAGGGACTGTAGTAAATGATCTCTGACATGTTCAAGCCTTTATGTTCTGTAAGAATATGAGCGTAGTACACGGTCCACTTGTTTATGAAAGTTTAAGTCTAACAGGAAGATAATACATGTGTACAATAAAAGTTGTCAATGCAAGGTCATGTATTTAGATATCAACTGAATAGCACAGACATTCATTTATGTATGGCCAAGGTGCTCTGCTTGTAAGGCTGATCCCCTCATGACCCTCATCCTCCTCTAAATATGTATGCCTTAGTGCTCTCCTTCCTTTCATAGCCAAATTTTTAGAACAATTAGTCTTCATGTACTGTTTCCATGACCTCATTTTCCATTAAATTCTCAACCTACTGAAATTTGGCTTCCACTTCCCCAGCATCATGGAAACTGTTTTCTACCAAGGTCACCATCAACCCTCAAATTGCCAAATCCCATAGGCTCTTCATTCCCATCTGTCTTGACTTCTCAGCATTTTATATCATTGATGAGTTCATCTTCTTGAAACTGTCTCTTCCCTTTATTTCCAAGATCCCATTCTCTCTGGTTTTGCTCTTTCCTCACCAACTGCCTCTTCTCAGTTTCTTTTATAGGCACCTCCCCACTGCCATTAAATCCATTTGCTGCCTCAAGCTCTCTTCTTGGTTTTGGCTGCATCCTCTTTTAACACCACATGCATGCTGCTAATTCTCCGTTCTGCCTTTCTAATGGAGATCTTTCTATAATATTATTTACTGGCTAATTTATCTGGAAGTCTCATAGGTATCCCAAAATTACATCCAAAATTCAACTTACAACCTTTCTCCCAAAATATGTTTCACCTTCCTAAATTCAGTTCCTAACTGTCGCTCAAAGTAGAAATTTGAGAGTCACTGTGAATTCCTCCCATACCCTCATCCTGTCCTCTCAAGTCTAATCAGTAGTCAGGAGCTGTTGGTCCCACCATCTGCTTGTCCCCTCTTCTTCACACCCTCTATCTTTTCCCTTGTCCAGGCCCTTATCATCTCTCTCTGCAACGGTGGCAATGGCCCCCCTGACTGCTTCCAACCTCTGAGATTTTCTCTTGGATGCCATCCTCCCCACTGACAATTTTCTCACCCCAAATTTGAACATATTCAACATTCTTTGTTATATTGAACTCCAGTTGATGCTATGCATGCTGATGTGTTCATAGGTAAATCTGCAATTTACTTTGAAATCCATAAAAAAAAAAAAAATGAATCAGTGAATGGACCAAGAGACTGATAAATGGATAGATGTGTGACAAATTAGAGTGCGCATTGTCCTTTTTTTGTTTTGCATTGTTGATAATTGTTAAGCAAATGCATATATCATCTTATAATGGCATTTAAGCTTCTGAAGAACCGGATCATCATAATACATTTCTGTATGCTGCATTGCTCCTAACTCAGGCATAGGGTAAAGTAGCTTCTCTGCCAATATTTGGCAGAAACAGATAGAAGATATCATTTTTATTTGGCCATTTGTCTAAGCTCAAAATAGCAATAAAGAATACTAGAGAATGAACAAGGACATATAAACTGAACGTAGCGATACCTTCAATTATACAGGTTTTTAAAAATTATTGATCGAAATATGCTTTTTGAGGCATTAAGAGTTCATCTACATACCAGGAAGTAGTTCTTCTCTTTCTGTTTTTCTTCACATATGAGATTAAGACAGAAGTAACCTTGAGGCACTTTTCATTTGGGGAGAGAGTAAAATGACAGATTATTTTGTCAATAGTAAGCTGTTAACATTGAGTTCAGTAGATATTTAAAAGGAATTCACTGGAGCTCCACTATGAAACATTACCTGAGTTTCATGCTTTGGTACCAACTATGAGAACATTTCATAATAAGCCCTTTTTTGAATCCTCAGTAAATAAACACCTTTAGGTGGGATCCAGCACACCCTTTTACATAAAATCCTGTCCTTTAGGGAACAGCAATATGGAGAAGGCTGAGTAAAGTTAAGAATTTCTTTAGTAAATAACACAGTGCTAGGGATATTTACAATATCTAAAAATAAGAAAGGATTGATTCCACATTGTACACTCTGGTTGTAATCTGGAACTCTTTTGTCATCAGAAATCGGAACCAAGCATATCCTAGTTCCAAGCATAATTTGGCATTATTTTATTATATGTGGTTCCAATTTCTTGGAGTGAAATGAGTCCAATTTGTTTTCCATGAATCCAATTCAGAGTAATCTTTCCAAAGGAGTTTGGCATCAGGGAGAACGTTGAGGAACACATGTGGTTAGGGGTGTCGCAGGAGGGGGATTGGTCGTTAGTACTGCATTGATAACAGTGAATACTCTGTGTAGTTGCAAATCATTTGTCATCGCAACCTGACTTTCAGGTACCTTTTTAACTTTGTGAAAGCCTCTTCTTCAGATGTCTGAAAAACATAAACCAAAGAGCAAAACCCAAAGCAGGATACCTTCCTCCCCATTTTTGATGTCAGCATAAAATATGTACTATAGGAACATTTGTGGAAAATGCTATTAAGTAAGTCTTCTTATGAGGATGTAGACAAAGATGTGCTTTTACCAAATGTCAAAATGATGTTGTCAAATTTGATATGCAATGCCACAAAAATGAATTTATCGCATAGATTTTTATGGTAGT
>NW_006434369.1:7025944-7027454 GCF_000325575.1 Pteropus alecto
TGCTTTGGGGGCAAGGAGGATGTCATTCAGAATAATACAGCAACAAAACATGCTGATAAATTGTTTAGTTACTTACTGCATTGTTAATAGAAAGTTATGTGTATTAGGGTATCAAACATGGTTTGCCCTCTAACTATTAGACACTTCAGCATTAGACTTATGGAACTGAAAGAAAACGTAAGAGTTTAGCAGGACCAAAGCAAAACTGGAGATTCATGAATCTTCTGGAAAATTAGCTCCAACAATAGTGTCTCAGGATTAGTTACCAGAGATGAACAAGCAACAGTGAAATCTACTCGTCCACTCTGGTTAAAACCGATAATCTTTAACCTTGGACATCCTTTATCAGGTGACCTACAATAAAGCAACCCACAACCCCACACTAACCTCTGGTTAGCACATCTGTTTGTTTCCATAACTTTGTGGCAAGAGCATGAACTTTGAATTGAACAGAGCTGGATTTAAATCCCAGCTCTCCCACTTACCACTTACATGATGCTGGACAAGCTGCTTGATCTTTTGAAGCCTCAGTTTTTTCATCTGTAGGAGAGGTATAATAATGCTTACCTTTTAAATGTTACTAGTGAAGGATTCATGACACATTGTTTAGCATGTTCTCAGTAAATAGGAGCTATTATTGCTACGAGAATAGTAGTAAATTTGCTTTTCCTCTTAGGGTGCTGGTGACAGTTTCCTTCAAATGACTTGGAAATGAGCATGAAGTTTGGAGGCAGAATTTTGTCTTGAAGACCAATGATGTCAGGAACTGCTCTTAGAGGCCCCTTTTGAGTTGCCCCAGTTCTGTCCTGCTTTCCTCATGAGCAAAACTTGTGAGGCAACGTGCACAGAACCAAGAGAAAAAGTTGTATCTACAACTGCTAAAAGGCGATGAGCTTTTATAGAAAACCCCTTTAAGGACACCAGGGCTACTATTTAAAATATTAAAATACTCTTGATGCAGTGATGAATGGCAGCTGCTTAAAATTCCCCGAGTGACTCCCCTCCCCCTTTTCTTACTCCCCTCAACCCCACCTCACTGTGATGGCTAGTCAGTCTTATGTTTCAACTTGGGTAGGCTATATATAGTTAGTATCCTATTATTCAAACACTCATCTAGGTGTTGCTGTGTGAGGTGTTTTGTAGATGTGCCTAACATCTACTATCAGCTGACTTTAAGTAAAGGAGATTTCCCTTGAAAAGCTGGTGGGTTTTATGCATTCGGTTGAAAGCCTTAAGAGTGAAAATAGGTTTTCCAGAGAAAGAATTTTGTCTCAAGACTCCAGCTGAAATCCTGCCTGAGTTTCAGGCTATTGGCCTGTCCTATAGATTTCAGCCTCGTCAGCCCCTCTAATTGCATGAGCCAATTTCTTAAAGTCTCAATCTCTCTCTGCTTCTGTCTTTCCTGTTCTGTTTTTCTTGAGAATCCTGAATCATACACCCTCTTTGCTATCCTTTCCCAGAGATCTTCCCATGCACCAGAGGTGAAAGAGTTAAAGGTTGCCCAGCAGGA
>NW_006434369.1:7027581-7045177 GCF_000325575.1 Pteropus alecto
GGACCTTTTTCTGTTCTGATTGTTCAGCTTCCGGGCTGCACTGGTTATTACATGTTTTGAAACCACTCTTGGCTAGACTCAGAGTGCATTGCCCAGTAAGAAACACAGAGGGCAGAACTTCTGGAAGACGGACATCTCTTTTCCTAAAGCTCTCTCCTTGGTGTGTACCATCCCAGCCCTGGTGTTCTTTTCCTTGCTATGTCAAGGAGGTTTCAATTTCTCGCCAAAGAAATTGCACTGCTGATAAACATTAGTTATGGAAAGGTTTTCTTTCAAACCCAAGGGAAGGAACAAGATAATTTCCCCTGGTTCAGGAAAGTCAGAGTAGAATAAAGCTTCTTGAAATATGAGCTTGATAAAAATAATATTGTCAGTATGAAATAAAAATGAGGTCTTGGAGACAGTTTCATTCAAACTCAATTGATCATATATAATAAAGCCAAGAGAATCAGGTATGGGGCTGAGAAAGGGATTGTAACATGCCGAATGGAATCAAGCCGAGCTCTTAGCTTGTAAGTTTAGCTTTCTCTGACAGAATGCTGGAAGAGTCACTTGGGCAACGGCTATGTTGTTGATTTCAGGGGCCTGGGTGGACAAAGAAATCTGCTGGATCCCCAGTTAAAAATATTTCTCTGAGTTCAGGTAGACTTTGCTTTCTCCCATCCCACAAACAAAAAGTATTACAAATCTGTGTTAATAGAGTTGGCCCCTAGAACATATGATGAAATCTGTGGTAGCCAGAACACCCTACTTCACTAGTTTATTTGTTTCTTTATTTAGTTTTTGTTCTTTATTTTTTTTTGTTTTTTTCTTACCTCACCAGTTTAGAGAATGAAATAAGGTCACAATTCTTGTTATGTCCAAACCAGAATCACCCGAGATTATATCTGGATGGAAGAAGTTCAGTGTTTCTTCAAGGGTTCCTCTTATAGTTTCTAGATATCCTGATGAATGCCACCTTGTTCCACAAATTGATCCTGGTGGGATCCTGTCATTTAAATCTGACATATGAATCAACCTGTGTTGGTTCTGCTGTTATGCTCTGTTGATCTCCTTTTCCTTCAGTCATGGAATTTTGCAGGTCATATGCTCACTTGTTTTTCTTCCACCCCAGGCATGGGTTCTCCCAGGTCTTAGGGGCCCCTAAGCTGGCTTCAGGTCCTTCTAGCAGATTCCCACACATCTCTCCCTACTGCCTCCCTGTATCTGTAGAGAGCTCTCCAGGTCCCTTCAATGGACTCTGCCCTGTAGAGCAGAGATGGTTCTCCTTACTGTTGACAAGGACTCCTTCTTTGACCAAACTTTAGTCAGGCTCCTTTGAACCCTCTTCTTGACTATGTGTCACCCTTGGCCTGCTGAGCTCAGTTCAGTGAGAAATCTCATGTCCTACCTCCCGCTGCATAGGTAATCAAATTTCTCTTATTAATATTCCATCCATTGACAGCCTCTCTCTGCTCATTGGCTACAAATCTATAGCTGTCTTTTCTGTGTTTGGAGTTGAGCTCAGTCCTATACTGAATTCTCTCTCCCCTACTGCAGTAGCTAGAATAAAATATGTCTGTTTTTAAACAAATGTTGGGTACAATTTTTCTTTGATAACTTCTCCAAGTTAATAGCCCACTCACAATTTGATGCCCAACATAGTTGACAGTGGGGACATTCATTTTCTTAAGAAGAAAGTGCCACCTTTACCTACAAGGTAAGTCTGATCTCCATGGTCAACCAACCATCTCAATAATAGTGTTTGGACCCACAAGCAACTCACAGTCTGGCCCCTCCCTAGAGTACAAAAGGAGGGATAGTGAGCTGCCTTTGTACTCCCTGCAGTGCCTGGCATACACCACCTTCACACTCCTCCTCCTCCTTTCTCACACTGCAGGGCCCAGCTCAGGCTCTTGTCAGCCTTTGCCTGTCCTCTTACAATGGCTTCTAGGCTCGCTGCCCTCAAATCTACCTCTGCGGAGTTACCGATCTGAGGCGAAGGTCTCGTGACTTTTCCCCTCATACTCCTTAATGACTCTCCATTTCTTAACAGAGTTAAGACAAAGCTTCTTAAGTGGCCTGTGTAGTTCCCATCAAATTCCTGGTGGCTTTCAGTTTTACACTCAATGTAATCGTCCTAAATCACTTAACTTCCTGAGTATTCATCACGCTTGGTCATGTGGCTTGGAATAGTTACTATGTGCCCACCCTTTATTAAGAGAAAGGGAAGCTTGCAGAAAAAATTGTAAGATATTCTTTCTCTACTCTGGAGGTGCAAAATGTATATTTTTGTGCAGGTGGGATGACAATTGAATAAAGAGGAAGAAAGCATTTTGCCCACTGGGTCTGTGCTTGGAATTTCCAAAGCAGTCCTAGTGAGGTCTTCATAGGGGAGAAAAGTGTTGACAAGCACGCAGCTGGGAATTTACTCCCTTGACTTTTTAGTTTATTACTTAGTATCTTAGTGTCTCTTCTGAACAACTCATTTCCTATTTTCTTGACTACGGGTATTACCTGAACACTGTACAGGTGCTCCTCTTTAGAGAGGAAAAAGGTGGAAATGGTCAATTCACTTCAGGAATTTTCCTTCACTTTTTCAGATTTCTTCATAAGGTAGATTTGATGAGAAATTGACTGGTGAACCGTTAGTTATAATTCAGACATCTTGGCATTAGGGCTGTGGGGGCTAAAAAATTAATACATCTTTTAAGTTCTAGCTGGTCTAATAATCAAATTGACAGAGACAGATTAATAGGAGAAAATCGAATTTTAATACATGCGCACAGGAAATTCGCATAGCATGAAAGTTCCACAGGCAGTGAAGTAAAACTGGGTATATATTTCACTTTGGACAAAAGAGAAAGAGGACGGTAGGGGTCTGAGATTTCAAAGGAAGCAGGCAATTTACAGGTAGTTGAGGAAGAGCAGAATACACGGGGCAGGTACGTTTTTTTGTTTTGCTAGTTAACCCAGAAACAATGAGACATAGGTGGGGATCTAGTAAACATACTTAATTTAAATTAGGCCAGATCAAACAGCCCAAGATAGCCTTTCCGGAGCAGGCCTTTCCCTCTGAATCTCTTCGGCAGGAAAGAAGAGAGGGTCAAAGGTTCTTACTGACTCTTTTGTTTCTTAATAACCAGCTTAAAATCAATATCCCCAAAGGCAAAACTTTGGTCCCCTTTAGGGCCAAAGCATTTGGGGGCTAAATGAGACCAGGACCGTTTGCATGATTTCTGGTTCCTGTTAGTCTTATGAATCTTTATTTCCTGGCCTAGGGAAACTTTGATTCTATAAGAAGTAGACATTTTTTATTTCAATTTCTTCTCATTCCTAGCACAGTGCTTGCAGTCTCATGCTCCCAATTAAACAGGAATATTTCTGGATGTCTTGCCCGCTAACATGATCCTCTTTCCTGCTGGCTTGAAGCTTTAAGACATATGCAGTTCGTTTTGCCCTGAGTCCTCCCTCTTTTTCTGGTTCATTCTCATCTCTGGTTAGCTACTATAGTTTGAAACTCACTCTCCCTTCTTATTCCTTTTCCTACAAACAGTTTTATTAAGTGTGCATTATGCTGTGTGGTGGGGATAAAAGTAAATGGGACAAAGTCCTCACTCCTGAATCAAACAATAGTTAAAAAAATCCAGAAGAAGAAATAATAGAAATTCGAACAAAATCCATTAAGGAGGAAACAATTCACAGCCTGGGCTTCAGGGGAGCCTTCCCAGAAGGGCAACTTTTAGCCTGTTTTCTGATTCAGGATAGTGCTGATTGAGAAACCAAGAGGCTATCCATCTTCGTCTCCATACCAGGTCAGAGTCTAGAAGTCTCTGTGCCAATCAGTTATTGGCACTGCCTGGGTGAGTCAAAGAAACATACCTCCCCTCCCCTGTTCATCCGTTTCTGTGTCTGAGGGTGGAGAGTGTAAGACGAAGAAGCTCAAACACAGTGGTACTGAGGTTTTCTTTCATTTCATCTCAGGGCAGAGCAAAAGATTCAGCTTCAAATGCCAAGCATGTCCATCCTCGGGGCCTCGTGGCTTCATCTTTCCCCAGGACTGCCATGCCCTCTCCTGGATCGGCTCTGACCCATGCACCTTGGATGGGACCCTCTCCTATCTTTGGCTCTTGGCATCCATGCACCTTTGTGCTTCTCTGGTGTGGAGACCCCACGTCTGCCTATTTAGCCTGAAAGGGTTGGTTGGGAAAAGTTTCCAAGGAGCCACTCTATTCTGCCCCTTTGGCTTATGATCTTCCTACCTAGGAAGACCCATAAAATACAACCAATGCCTCGTTAATTTTAAACGAATCTCCCCATGTAACCGCTCATCTCTGACGGCCACAATTAACCTCGACTCCACACTCCTTTCCTTTTGTGTTTGGCTGGCTGATTCCTTACCCATTTGCCCTCTCTTAACTCGCACCCCGGGAGTGTTGCAGGCTGTTCAGTAAAACTCCAGGAGGGACTCAAGTTTACAGCCCCTTCTTTTTCTACAGCTTTTGGGCCCCCTCCCCCTTTCATTCTGCGCCTACTACTTCCAGACTATCTAATGCTTTAAACATGTCGAGTAATCAGACTTCCCCAGGAGGTCACTTTGACCTTGTAATTTCCTCCCCTACCTTCCTTCTTTGACTTTCAGACTTGCGTTTTCCGCTCCATGATGTGTGTGGGTCGTGGGTGATGGAATGGGCTTCATCAGCTATGGATTTCCCACAGCGGGAAGGAGGAAATTCAAGAGCTGGTCTTTTCTTCACAGCTAACAAACCACTGTTTTGCTTGCTGCTGGGGCCCCTGGATTTCTTTGTCTTGCACTAGTCCTGGGTCCAGCTTCCTTTATGTCTATTGAGTGGAGAAAGCCTGAACGTGTCACAAAGAGCTGAACAATCCCTGTGGCCTAGAGGAACTGAAGGCTGTGTTTTTCAAATCTACTTTGTCTATCCTGTGTGAATTTGCACTTTGCCCTCTGAAGGTTTCAAGGCCTTCTTCTGTGTGTCCATTTAGGCCATGACCGTGGAGCCTGAGGGAAGGTCTCATTACGCCAGTGTTATTTTCTTCACCTCTCACACCCTGCTTAGCCTGCAGTCCAGGCTTTGGGGAAAGGGGAATAGCTGCTGATAACTTGCAGGTGTGATTTCTATCTTGGATTTTGGGAGGACTCAATGAGGTGTG
Organism: Pteropus alecto; assembly: GCF_000325575.1. Taxonomy (NCBI): domain Eukaryota; kingdom Metazoa; phylum Chordata; class Mammalia; order Chiroptera; family Pteropodidae; genus Pteropus; species Pteropus alecto. The sequence continues at coordinate 7,032,733 of NW_006434369.1, forward strand.
GGGGGCTTATTTCCTTAGGTAGGGAGAGGCATGGCAATTACGCTAAATGCAATAAGATGTCTAGAGAAAAGCAATCATGTGAGTGCAGAAAGCCCAGGTTCTTGTTGTGGAACCTGAGCAGTGTCCCCAGTTCCCCGAGAGACTTAGGGATGCTGCAATGATGATAAAACCTTGGTCTTTAACTCCCTGTGTGCTGGAAAGGACTAGTAGAAGACAGACCACCCCCACCCTCACCCCACCACCAGCACCTGGTGGCAGGAAATGAGTTTCACGTCCATTCTTAAATTGTAAGAAAATGGTCTGTATGAAGTGTCACATGTTTGGGTATCTTTTCAAACTAGCTGAGGAATTCTTTATATCTGTTGCTTGCTTTCCTCTGTCTACTGTTCTTCCCGTCCTGCCTTCTCTCTCTCTCGCTTTTCCTTTCTCTTCCTTCTTCACTCCCTGCCTTCATCCCAAACCCAGCTCTGTTCTTCCCCACACTTTTTCTTCTTTCCACCCTCTTCTTGGCCACTTGGAACTTCCTTGGAATTGGGGGGAATGGGGGTCATCCTGTAGTCAGTGTGTGCGAAGTGGATGATGGGCTCCCTGGATTTCTCATTTTATGATTTTCTAAACAATGTTTTGGATCTCTTTATGAATTGCTTTGGTGGACCAGTGATAATCAGGGTTACTGGATTTAGCAAATTAAAAAGGAGCATGCTCTGTTACATTTGAATTTCAGATAAATAACAAATAACGTTTTTAGTACAAGTGTGCCCACGCAATAATTGGGACATGCTGATACTGAAAAGTTATTCCTCGTTTACTTGCAATTCAAAGGTAACTGGGTGTCCTGTGCTTTTTCCCGCAACCCCATTCATGATCTAAGGCTGTGACTAGTGTGCTGACAGGTTGTCGTCAGGTATTGTCCTCTCCCTCCTTTCCTCTATATAGTTGAGTCCTCTCGACAGAGGACAATCTATTTCTTTTTCTTAGAAATTTTATTTTCTTCTCATTTTTAGCTTCAGAACATAGCCAACATAGCTAACTGATCTTTAGCCTTCCGTAACCTGAGTTTAAAAGGATGATTAACTCAGGTACTGCAGCACAGGGACACCCCATGCATTGGGCACTGACTTAGTGGCAGCCCTGTGTCAAGCACTTTGGATAAATTATCTCTTGTCCTATTCACAGCAAGTCCTTGATATAGTTATTCCAACCCCATTTAACAGATAAGATTCAGAGTTTAAGTTACTTCCTTGAAGATGAAGGAAATCAAATTTTTGCCACTCCGAAGCTGCCTTTTGGGATATTGACTTCAAGCTGTTTATTAAGAAACTAGCCTCAGGAAGAACTTTTGACCCTCCCTCTTTTCCTGCCCAAGAGATTCAGACAGAGAAAACTACTTCAGGAAGGAAATCTTAGAATGCTGCCTTAGCCTAATTTGAGTTAAGTATGGTAAATAAGACATCGAGGCAGCCGCCTGTTAGCTGGATACCCCTATGTCCCATTGTTTCTGAGTTGCCCACTAAGAATTTTCCTGCCTCTTATGTTCTACTCTTCCTCAATTACCTATAAATAGTCCATTCTCACTTCCGAAGTCTAATACCCTTCCCCACCCCTTTTTCCTTTGTCCAAAAACATCTTACATACCCAATGTTGCCTTACAGTCTTTGGAATTTTCATGCTTATATGAATTCCTCAGGCACATGTATTAAAATTTTAATTTTCTCCTGTTAATCTGTCTCTGTTAATTTGACTATTAGCCCATCTAGAAGAACTCAGAAGGTGGGAGGAAAAGTATTCATCTTTTTAGCCTACAAAGACAGATTGAATTTGAACCCTAGGTTTCATTTTGTTCTGAATTCCATACTTTCTCACTCCGTGGGTATACACATTCATGTCTGCTAAAGAAAACTCTGAAGGTTGTAATCCACTCATTTCTCTCCTATATACAGCCATTTCCCACTAGTCTTAAATGGACTAATTCCCAATGCCTTGGAGAGAATTTCCAAAGATTAACCCTATGTGGAGACCATGTCTGTTTCGGAGGCAGTGAGTCCTGTGCTTCTGCATTGGGGGCACCTGTTTTGATCAGAAAAACTAGGATGAACATGTAAGAAGCTCTCTAAATTTTGGGAGAAGGCTCAATGGGTTCTTGTTCCCGTGTCCTCTGGGAATGTGCTACCTGGGGTCGGAACTGTAGGAAAGAAGGGTCCCACTGCCAGAGAGTTGTTCCCTGCCCCCCCCACCCCCTCCAGGCACTTCCTCTAAAGCTCTGCTCACTGGGCTAGTTTCTCCTTCCTCCAGTCTCCTTTCTTTTCTCTCACCCTTTTCATTTCTCAAACCCTCCTGCAATCTCTTTTAACGAGTCTCTCCTGGTAACTTCAGGGAAGTGTACTCTTAGATACCTGCTTATCTTACAGTGTTGTTTTACCTTTAATGCTTGACAGCTCTCAGATACAAGAATTTAATACTATTTTAAGTCATCTATCTCTGGCAAGGTTAGGTTGCATCATTCTGTGACTGAAAATTGTATTAGCATTTTCTTCATTTGTGCAAATGCTATCTTCCTGTAAGCTATAAATACCGAGCGGGAGATTTCAATGGGTATGAAACTACTTAGAAAAAGGAAAAAAGAAAGTGCTCAGACTTTGTCCTTATCACGGAGCAAGTTTGTTTTCCTAATGGGGAAATTTCCAAGAGCTCTTAGTGCTGTGACTTTATGGAAGAAATGTGGAGAAAAGGGCACACTTCCCATGCCGTATCCTTTTTACTCTCTTCTGCTCCTCTGAGCTTTGCTTCTGAATACACAAAACCAGTATTTGTGACTGCCAAAAGGCCTTCTACTGTGAGGGAGAATGCATTGTAAATCACTCTTTCACAGCCAGTTAACAGGCAGTGTCTTTCTCACCAATAATTACGGTTTTGCTTTGAGTTGAGAGGGTTGTTTTTGGGGCAATAAATTGTGATGTCAGTTATCCTTCAGTCTCTTTGCATGTGATTCCTCAGTCGGAAATTGGTGTTCTTAACAGTTGAACCTCTGGGGTCTCCAAGGCTTTGCAGCTGAAAATCTTGGAGTCCTCTGCTTTGGAAAGAGGAAAGAGGGGGTGGGGGAGAGGGAGAGGGAAAAGGAGAGAGATTGATTTAGAGAAGTTCAGAGAAGGCCCTTTTGTTTTCAACTTTGCTGATAGGAAATTTGAAAGTCAGGGAAGGGACCCTGGCTCCTCTTATTATATTTTATGTTAGAGAATTTTAACGAGACTTTAAATTACTAAAAAAATTAAAAAAAATTTCCAAACAAAGTGCTTCAAGGTCATGACCATCTGATTATTTACAGTGGTGTGTTCTATTGTGTAAGGGCCTTTGTATACACACATCTTTTCTAAGAAGCACCCACACGAACACATTTGGATCATCATTATGTCTCTGGAAAAGTTCATGAGCAACAAAGTTCCAAATAGAGAATCAAAATGCCTAACTTCATGGAAATTGTGAGTGGAAAACTTCATTCCCCAAATCACATTTAACTTTATTGGGTGGCAGGTTGTGATAAAATCATTTTTACATATAAAAGATTACTGCTTCGTAAGTTCTCTCTGTAATTGTTTTATGACGCTGTTCTAATCTCTTTTGGTAATCAGTTACAAGGACTTATTTGGCAACCTCTGTAAGAGAGAAAGCCATTCACCCAGATTTTTTTAGGCAATTGTGGGTAATTGGTAAAGCCTGCTGTGATGGGGCCAAGAGTTTGTCCCTGTCCAAGAGCGTGTGGCTTTGGATCTTATTTCACATAAAGGGGAGGGATTATTCAAGTCATAAGGGCGCAGAGCTCCTTTAGCAATCTGCTGAACTGACACTGGCCTATTTTTATTTTATGCGTGGATGGGGCAGGGTAGTTAGGACAGCTTGACCTGTGGAATTTCCGACTTGTGAAGCTCAGAGTTGTTAAAAGTAAGGCAGCAGGACGGTGTGGTAAAGCTCTTGAATCAAACCTTGATTTGAGTTCTGTCTCTCCGTTTATTACCTGTATCTTCTTGGGCACATTGCCCTACCTTTAGTTTCCTCATTTGTGAAACAGGTGTAATAATTCTAAGAGTACCAGGGCTCTCTCTGTCTTCCAAATGTTTCCTGAAGCTAGCTGCTTCTCACCACTTCCTCTGCTGCCACTTTGGTGCAAGGCACCATCATATTCCATCTGGATTATTACATTAGTCTCCTAACTAGTCCCTCCTTCCCTGGCCATACATATAGTAAGTAGACAGAGTGACTTTTTAGAAACGTCAGCTCAAAACTCTCCTGTGCCTTCCCTCTCATTCAGAATATAGCCAAAGTCCTTGCCATGGCTTTGAAGGCCCCACTTGATTTGTCTCTTGGTTACTTGTCTATTCTCACCTTTACTCTCAGCTTGATCCAGCCATTCAGACCTCTTTGCTAGTCTCAGCACACAGTAAGTGTATTCCTGGCTCAGGGAATTGTACTGGCCTGGGTTGCTCTTCCCCACATATCTATCCCCATGGCTAATACCCTAATTTCCTGCTCAAATGTCACCCAATCAATAAGGCTCTAAAACAACTTTATTTTTCCCTTACTTTGCATTTCTCAGTATCCTACACACTGTGCATTTACTGTTTTTCTCCAGCCCTGGAATGCAAGTTCCATGCAGGCAAGTTCTTTGTTTATGTTGTTTATTTCTTTATCCCCTGTATCTGGAACAGAGCCTGGTTGATTAACATTTGATAAATAAATGGTAGAATCTGCCTCATAGAGTTGTTGAAAAAAATTAAATTATACTTCTTCTGAAATGCTTGGCACAGTGCCTTACACATAGTAAGAACGCAATAAACGTTAGTTGTTATTATTTTTACTGTAGAATTTAGTAACAGGAAATTCACTTAGGAGTGGAAAATAGGAATTTAACTATAGCAAATTGGCAGAGCCAACTGGTGGGGAGAAACTTGCCCACACTCCTTTGTCGAGGTCTGGGTTATCTTCATAGTTCTTCCCTTTACATTGTTTCTTATTCATCATTTAATGATAATAAACAAGAGCTAGAGAACAATAATAAAAATGAGCTCAAATGACAAGTATGGGTACATGGGATAAGTAGTGCCTTTAAACTAGGGCCACTGAGTTTATAGGTAGTCATCTTTTCTGAGGTCACAGGCTTGGGTAATTTGTTAGAGAGAGTCATTGAGGTGGTAGGTTCTGTGTCTTTTGTCTACGAATCATGGGGGACAGTTCTCATCTTTTGTATCAGTTACTTATTGCTGTGTGACAAACCCTCCCCAAACTTAGTGACTTAAAACAATAATGATTTGTTATTTCTCACAATTCTGTGGGTCAGCTAGGCCAGCGGTTCCTAACCTTTTCAGGACCAGGGACCGGCATTCTTATGAGAATCTAAAGCCTGATGATCTGAGGTGGAGCTGAGGTGGTGATGCTAGCACTGGGGAGTGGCTGTCAATACAGATGAAGCTTTGCTAGCTTGCCTACCTGCCGCTCACCTCCTGCTGTGTGGCCTAGTTCCTAATAGGCCGTGGACCGGTACCAGTCCGTGGTCCAGAGATTGAGAGCCCCTGAGCTAGGCCGTTCTGCTTTTCCTGATGTTAACTGGGGCCACCTGTGATGCATGTGTCTGAGAGTTGGCTAGGGCTAGGACATCCAAGAAAGTGGTTGTCTGGAGTCTTAGTGCTGTCTTTTAATTGGAAGGCCTTGGTTCTCCTCCACATGACCTCTCTCCAGAAGGTCTCTCATCATTCAGCCAGTAGTCTAGCCTAAGCTTCTTAGCTTTGTGGCTGGCTTCTAAAAGCAAAAGGAAGGAGTAAAACCTCTTAAGGCCTAGGCCTGTAATTCACAAGGTATCACTCTGTTGTATTCTATTGGTCAAAGCATGTTGCAAGGGGAGGGAAAAAGAGTGCTCTTGCTGTGAGGAGTGGTGTGTACATGTGCATATGGAGTTGAAAGGGTGGTTGGCTGCCATCTTTTCAGATGATCTATGGTACCCTTTAACTTGCACCAAATGATTGCTCTAATCTTGGGCTCCCCATGAGTGTTCACTGTCTATGGTGGAGCCAGACTTTATAACCCTAATATTTTAAAGCCAACTGTTTCAGTACCAACTCTGTACAAAAGATTCTAACTTCTGTTGTGAGGGGCACAGTTTTTCTTTCCACTTGAAAAAGGAAATAATTATTGATCAGAAGCCAAGTACTTGGGAGCTGTATGCTCTGTGGTTGAGATTTTTTTTTTTTAATTTCATAAGGATTATTGAGCCCTTCTTATGTGTCAGACACATAGGAGGTCGGGCTCTGTAACATATTTACATCATTTATTTCTCGCAGCAACCTTGGTGGGGATTTTGATGATTCAAATGGAAATCATTCACCCATTTTTTTGAATACAGGACGTCATTTACTCAGGGTCACATGGCTAATAAAGGACAGAGACGAGAGTCATCTTAAGCTTCCTATGCTACACATTGCATGCATGTTCCACAACACCACTCAGCCTCTCTTTTATCTACATAAAGAAAGCCACAAAGGAACAAAGATGAGGAAAAACAATAATGTTGATTTTAGTCCATTCTGTTGAAATGAGTCATGGATCCATTTAACATACAAAGAAAAGGATTGGCACATACATGGACTTTGAAAGCTATATATGTATAAATAGGATTTTGTTTGGAGTTTCTGGAAGTTATGAGTTGAGTTATAAGTTTTGATTCTCAGATAGGTATATCAGTTAAGGTGGGTCTAGCTGCACGTAACAGAAAACCCCAAATAATAGTGACTTAAATAGAATAGATTCTTATTTCTCTCTCAAGAAACGAACTTTGGAGGCAGGTAGTACAGGGCTAGTGTGTCTGCTTTATAAAAATCAAGGACCAAGCTCTTTCTGTTTGGTTGCTCCATCATCCTCAACAGGTTCTTCCATTCATGGCTCAACAGGCTTGTAGGGTCTAAGGTTTTGTCTATAGTTCAACATCAAGAAGGAAGAAAAGAGAAAAGGAACACTCCTTTCCTTTAGATACTTCCTAGAAGTTGCACATGAGATTTCTTCCTATATCTTATTTGACAGACATAGTCACAGGCCATATCTAGCTGAAAGGCAGTTTGGGCAATGGGCAGCTAAAAATTAGGAGTTTTGCTACTAAAGAAGAGAATGCACACTGGAGTGCAACTAACTCCTTCTGAAACAGCAGATGTGGTTTGTAGAGTGATGTTTTAATCAATCTGTGAAGTAAAAAATAAAGTTTAGAATGAGTTATTAATGATTAAAGATGAATAAAAATATATTAATTTTCCCCCTAGGTGCTTGTACAGTGTTTGGTGTAAGGTATTGGATATTTAAATTTAGACGCTCTACAGGAAAAGTGTAAAATAGGAAAAGTCTGCTTATCACCATTTCAGTTAAACCATGTTGATGGCATAAGCCATCCCATTTAGGCCACATAGCCAAGTGTGACACACTGCCACTAGCCAATGACAACTTACCCTAATCCCTGCCAATAAGTAGGAAGAAACAAATAGGTCTCTTTAGTACTGGACTCGTTAACCTAAACCTATGAAATGAAAACTAATGAATAATAACAGACTTTATGATCACCAATGTCTGCAAAGTAAGCAATATTTGAACAAAGATTATGTTCTACATTTTGCTTGTCGCTCTGGAGAGAGGGACAAGCAAAATGTAGAACATAATCTTTGTTCAAAAGGATGTGTAGAGTAAGTATGTTTATTAAATTAATTTGTTTAAAACCTTTGATATATTTGGCTTTGTTTGGCTCCCACATATCTACCATAGGCTTTGCAGGGATATAAAAGAGTGTAAGATACTGTCCTGATTTAATGTGTATTAAGAATACAAGTGAGACAAGATGAGGGTTTAGCTAGACTTTGAAATCGGAGTAGGATTTAGATAGAGAGGAAGAAAGTAGAAGGGACATGGTCCAGGTAGAGCCTTGGAATTAATCAAGGCATCTACACCTGTGGTCCAGGAAGGAGACCAGCAGCCTGCCTAGAGCAGAAGGGAAGAGTGGGAGATAAGGTTGATGGGATAGAGTCATGTGTAATACCTCAAAGCCTAGGAATATGAATTGATACATTGTTTTACCAGCAATGAGGACCAATGGATGATTTCAGAGCAGATGAATGATGAGGAAAGTATAAGAGTGAGGCCTGAGGATAGATCATCCCCCTGCTCTTGAAGAGGACTTATGAAGGAGAGAGAATAGAAACACCCAGGTAGAAATAAACCCAGGAGGACAGAGTGCTAGAAATCAAAATGGAAGATGCCTGGGGAATGGGGGTGAGGGTGGTTATTACCAAATTGTGAAATATTTCAGAGTTAAAGGTAAATGAGAAATGAGAAAAAGTTGTTATTGGATGTGGTCGAGGATTATCGCTGACATTTGAGAGCTGGTGGTTTCAGGGGTGCTCTGTGGTATGAACTGCCTGAGGGCAAGGAAGGAATGAGTGCTGAGGAAATGCAAAGGTGGGTGAGAAGGTTGGGTTCAGAAGGAAGGAGGTGAAACAGTTGGAAGGGAACTCCCCTACGCCTATACCCTGAGATGGGGAGAACTGCATGTTTCAAGGCAGAAAGGCTGCAGCTGTAGGAAGGGCCAGAATAAAGATGTGGACAGGAAATAGTTATGGATGTGACTATTTATAGTCATGTACCTCAGATGTTACAGGTCTAAACATAAGAGGAGGCTGGCTGTCCTTTAATAGGAGGAAGTCTGTACTTCTGGGGCTGGTAGGACACAAGACAAAATGGTAAACAGAGAGAGAAGCAGACTGCAGCTGAAGGTAAGGGTCAGGATGTGTGGTGGAGCTTTGGAACTTATATGGGAATGTGTGAGCAGAGATGGGTGGACATCAAAGGATCGTAAAGCAGTAGAGCAGTTTCTGTTGAATGTGCGTCTGGGATTGGGCTCAAGGCTACGTGTGACCGTTTCTTTGTCAGGGTCCTTAGGCCTCACTAGGAGCAGAGGAAATAAGTCATGATGATGGCCTGTGTTCATGATTAACATGCTGGACTTGGCAAGGACCCGAAGGAGGCAAAGGGGTCTCGGTAATGTGGAGGTTTCCACCCCCATTTCTTTTTTGGAAAGAATCCCATAATGCATATTTAGTCATCATTTCATACATGTCCCTAGGTGACTGTTTTATTTCACAAGAGCAGATGGTGAATGCAGGGTTCCCTTTGGCCACCAGACTCTTGGATTCTATGGTGCATGTTAAGTACTACAGAAGTACTGTGGTACTACAGATGGAGGGTGGTCTTGTCAATAAATAGTTTGCTCCAAGGTGTGCCTCACAATCTGCGTGTTTGGGGATTGGCTAGAGCCTCTTCTTGTTCTTTCTTTTAATTTGAGCCCTTGACGTGCAGTGCGTTATGAGCATTTTTGCATGGTCAAAGTGTTATTGGCTTCAGGAAAAAGCAAAGTTCATAGATATAGGAGATGCCTTTTAAAAGTGGAGTGGTTAGAGCTTCTGTGTCCTGATCAAATGCAAGGGCTCCACAGGTGGCTTGATGGCATGGATGTGGAATCACGGTGCTGTGGCTTCTGGTTGACTGTTAGGAGCAAACACATAACAGAGACAGTAGTGAAAACAATAGAAGGCGGAACCTCCAGGTGAATGTAGACATCTGCCCTCACCTCCTGCCCATTTCCTCCCTCATTCAGCTGTGCTTGTAGGAGGAGAAAATCAAATAGAATGTGTTTGTTTCTCAGGCCTTCATTAAATAGTTACTTGGCCACACAGAGCAAACATGCAGCAGGCAGGTGAGTCAGAGTTTGCAACTTGCTCAATGGGAACTTTCTGTTCTGGAAACCAGCATCTGTGCCAAGCCTGAGACAAGTCCTCTTCAAATCCCCCCTGGATGGCAGTCTGGCCTCATCTCCTCTTCTCCAAGCAGAACTGTGCTCCTAGAGCAGGTGATTCACTTGTTTGTATTTCCATAGAATATACTGATTTCTAAATAGAGCGGAGAGTGCTAGAGGGGGAGGTCCTGAATCTCCAAGGCGAGCCCAGCATTTCGACGGCATCACTGGAGTGAAGTACACCAGCACTCTGCGGCAGACTTAACTCTTGATATCTGGAGGTACTCAAAAACTGAGGGTTGTCGGAGTCTCGTATTCCTTAGGAGTGTGTAACTTTCTGGTTGACACATCGAGTTCAATTTGTATTGTCTCCAAAACTCCAGACAGTTTATTCTATGCAGCTAGAGGATAAAGTGTAAGAAACCCAATCTTTTCTCTTAACTCCTGTGTTAGATCCTCTGAGAACTCCAGATTGGTTCCACAAAGGAGGTCCTTGACCATTCTTGGAAAAGAATTGTTTTATTTATTTATTTTTTTGCTATTTCCCTGCAAGCCACAGGTTGAGATAAACAGTGCCATGAAAGATAAGACACAAGGTTAGGAGTTAATGTTACCCAAGGTTTGGCTATGGCTATCAGCTGCTCGATGACCTTGAATAAATCCCTTTCCCACTCTTTCTGTAGTTGGAATGTGGGCTGATAATATGGGCTGGCTGCTGGATGGTGGTGCTCATGGAGGTGTGGTGAGGCTGCTGGAGGTCGCTTCTATAAAGGGCTTTGGGCTTCTTGTATAGAAAAAGCACTGTCAATGACCAACACGAATGGTGTAATTATTTCTTTAGGCTCACGCCTAGCAGCGCCTGAGCTCCAATTGCAGGGTCCAAAGCCGTGCTCGATGTCCAGCTTCCCCACGCTCACACACTCTCTAGTGGTTGCTTCCAGTGTCCCACAGGCTCTGGGGTTTGTGTCAGTAGACATTTAATTTGATTTATCTTGGTCTGGCTAAGGCCAGATGAAGTCAACTAGGCAACAAATCCGTAATTGTTTCTAAGGAGAAGAGGCTCAAAGGCAGTTCTCTAACCACTTAATTATCCTCAGTTGCAGGAAAAGCATAGCCTGGATTTAAATAGGGTATTTGCATATCTGCACAGCTTTCCTTCTGTTCGCTCTCTCCCCAAACTCTCAGAAGGCTCTTCTGCCTGGCTCCTTGGATTTCAGGATCTTTTTTTTTTTTTTTTTTTTTTACTTTGGTTTGAAAAAAGGAGGTTATTAAGAAACCCAAACTTTCTCAATTTCTGTTTTAGTTGTATTCTGTGTTTAATAACCGCTGGGTCTGTTCTGCCATTTTCTTTAATTTTGTAGCTGTCTCTCATATACGCATTCTTTTTTTTAGCATCTGATGCCTCAGATATCACTATTGATATTGTTCAATCTTGACCCAGAAAAATATTAGGTTAAATAACTTTTGTTGCCCTGAGACTCTCTCATTTGTACAAGAAAGGCTGTATCTGGAGCAGTTTCTGGGAGATTCTCTCTTCCCTGTGGACCAGAAGAATTCTTTTTATGGTCCTTTCTATAATCAGCATTACACGGAGAGTGGAAATTGAGGACTGACTTCGAAGTCAACCCATTATCTGTCCTATTCCAAACAACAATAGGCAGTTATTTTTCAGAGAAAAAGGATCCTGTGGCATTGATTGTCTCTTTTTTCCTGCAGTTCTGACACCGAGGCCGTGCAGATATTCATGATCTCCCTGCACTACTAAACACAGTGCTAATAACTCCCTGTCCCGATTTATTGTCCTTTGTTCATGACAGAGGAGCTGCTTCCCACAGCGATTTAGCCAAGTTCCTGACATAACTTTTTGGGTCATAAGGAGATGGTATGTTCTATTTCTATATCCCCTTGACATTTCTCCCCCTTCAAGCTACTCCATGCCTTTTGGCCACAAAAACATCTGGAAAGAGGAGCCTGTAATCATGGCCTCCATTTTCTCTCCTCCCATTCATTCAACACTTAATTTCACTCTGGCTTTTGCCCCATCACTGCCTGCAACTGATCTGGCAAAGGTCAGCTAGGACCTCATTTGGTGATTTGGTTGGGGGGGTCTATGAATTTTCATGGGGAAAATTCTAATCTTTAACCACAATTTAGAATTTCCTTCAGTTATGAATGTAGGCAGGAAACCACAGTAGTATTAATATCCATAGATATTTCAATATTACATTACAATTATTGCACATATCAGGAAGTATTATTTTTTCATCATTATTGGGAAATTACAGTGGCTTATAAACTAACTGCTAGATCTTATTATTCACTAAATTGATAAAGAAGCACATAAATGACTGTAGTGTAATGTTTGAATCTTTTGATAACCAATATTTCTAGTTTCATTTATTACCATATGTATTGTATTTTATATAAGTAACAGTATTATTTTGAGCTGGGGCCCATAGGTTTCACCAGATACCCCAGGAGATTCATGACACACAGAAAAGCAAAGAACCCAGTTTTAATCATTAGCTACCTGATTTCTCTAGAGCATTTCTCTTACAATGAGAAGAACCTCAAACTGAATACTCTTTTCTCCTTTGCTTGCACAATAGCATTCGTTCTTCTATGTTTCTCATT
>NW_006434369.1:7045229-7058446 GCF_000325575.1 Pteropus alecto
TGTCCAGAATTGTCTCCTCCTTCCCTCCCTTCCTCTATTCCTCTCTCCATCCTTACCCCCTTCTTTTCTCTCTCCCTTCCTCTCTCCTTCCCTCCTTCCTTTCTTCCATAAATATTTATTGAGTGCCTACTTTTAAGTAGCTGAGTCCTGTGGGAGGAGGAGTGAGACAGATGAACAAAAAGATCATTATGATACAGTCTGATGTGTACTGCAGGACACTTAGAGATAGTTAGAATAAAAACTTAAATCAACCTTGGAAGAGAGGAAAGACTCCTCGTTGGAGGTACCCTTAAGCTAAGTCCTAGAAGATCAGGTAGAATTAGCCAGGCTTGGTGGTGATGGAACCAGAGTGGCATCTACAAAGGACTGGTTGGATGATTAAATTGAGGTTGGAGAGATAACGAGTGGCCAGATTGTGGAGTACATTTCAAACCATGCTAAGAGTACCTACCAAGGGGTTTTAGGAGAATTGCATTTTAGAAAGATTTCTCTGGTTTGGAGTAAAGGATGGGTTGGAGAGAGAAAGCCTAGAGGTGGGAGACAAGTTAAAAGGCTGAGAAACTGTAACCTTTGCTCTTTCTTAAATGCATCGCACACGTCCATCCCATGCTCATGCTTTCCTTCTGCCTGAGGTGCTCTTCCCTGGTACTCAATGGACAAGAGTGCTCAACCTCCTAGGCAATGTCTTCTTTTTAGAGTCCTTGACTTCTTTGCCACATTTGTGGAGGACACTGAGAGTTACTTTTTACAGATTCCTTTTTTAAACCTCTTTGAGTTACTTCAGGACAAGTACTGAGCCTTGTTCATTGTTATATCCTTAGCACCTAGCATATTGCAGGGCCTCTCGTAGATTTCTAAATTGAGCCAGATTAAGGGGGAGAAAGTACAAAGAGGTTATAGACTTTGTTCATAGTTGTATAGCAAAAAGAGCCCATAAAACCCCTTAGAACTATCCATAAAATCATGAGATCTCAGAGTGAGAAAATTATCCAGCTGTCCTTTAGCTTTTAAAAATAAGACGTTTGTTTTTATATAGGAAAAATCTACTGGATTTACACCTCTTCTGCCACTCCCTGCTACCACTGGCCTATTAGCGAGTGTTGTCAGAATTCAGAGGTGTTCGAACAGGACTTTAAATTTTTTTTTACTTTTAGTAATATGAATCTAATGGTCTTCTTTTACTTTCAGTGGGAAGAGACATTTTCCCCCAGGATGACATTGTAGAGAATAACTACGTAAAGTGGGATGAATCTCAGTCAAGGGAAATTATAGGATTGAAAACCAGAACATCCAAAAACCTGACCCTGTGGCCAAATGTATTTGTGTGTGGCCCATTCTCTTGGGAGTGGGAATGGGATGCAATGGCAGCCCCAGTCATAGAGATTTTACTGTAGACCTTGACAGAGCTCCTGAACTGCCTCGATTATTGGCAGAGGGTGACCCCTCACATAGCTCCCACCTTGGATTTTAAGTTCTAGATGAAGGTTCTAGAGGAAAAACAGGGCACAGACTATATATTTTTCCTGTTGGTGCTTGCTATGTTTACCAGCTTTTCCCCGTGATCAGAATGGAAAAAATGTTAATGGTTCAGGTTCATTGCTCTTTATGCAGGTGGCAGCCAGACACCAGAAAACCCTGGGAGTTGGAAAGAACATCATAAAGATTGCGGTCACTCCTTAAACTTTCTGCATCTGCAGGTCAAGTGGAGAAAGGGCCGCTCCCTGGCTGATAAGGATGATCATGTAATGGGCTTTTATTCCCTGGCGGGGAGAATGTTGGTCAGTATCAGAATCAGGCTTCTTCCATTCTTTTCAAAAGCAGAAATAAACCATGTGTGTTTTGGGGAGGTGGGGGTCGGTGTGGTTGTGGGGGTGAGGTTGGGGAGTGGGTGTGGGTGTGGGTGTGGGGAACTCCCAGTGGTGAGTTAGGGAACCCCAGTTTGCATCTGAGAAATATAGTTTATCCTTGAACAACATGAGTTTGAAACAATCAGGTCAACTTATAATGTGGATGGTTTTCTTCTTGTAAACTTACTTATTGATAAATACAGTGCAGCATTATAAATATATTTTCTCTTCCATATCCTCTTTTTGATCTAACATTATTGTAAGAATACAGTATAAAATAAATATAACACAAAATATGTGTTAATTGACTGTTTATGTTATCAATAAGACTTCCAGTCAACAGTAGGTTACTAGTAGTTAGATTTGGGGTGAGTCACAAATGTGGATTTTTGACTGCATGGGGGAAATACCCCAACCCCTGTGTTGTTCAAGGGTCATCTGCACTTCAATAAAGTTTTCTCATAAACCTTATACAAAATCTTGCCTTAGCCAGAGTTTAGAATGGGAAAATTCATTTAGTTCTTGTCAGAACTAACTGATATTGGAAATTTCATCAAGTTAGTTTTTGAGCTCTATGGATTAGAAAAATTGAGAGACATAATTTTTGAGATAGAGTGAATAAAAGGGATAAAATGTGCATTTAAAAAAAACTTGGAATCAGATAGGGTACCTGCAATGACTGACAAAACTTGGAATCAGATAGGGTACCCCACAAAATTCATATGTTGAAACCCTATTCCCAGTGTGATGCTATTTAGAGGTGGAGGCTTTGGGGAGGTAATTAGGTTTAGATGAAATCATGAGGGTAGATCCCTCATAAGTGGGATTAATGTTCTTATAAGAAGAGACTGCAGAGAGCTCTCTCGCTTTTTCTACCATGTGAGGACACAAGGAAAAGTCAACAGTCTGCAACCTGGAAGAGAGCTCTTAACAGAACTTGACCTTGCTGCCACCCTGATTTTGGACTTTCAGCCTTTAAAACTGTGAGAAGTAAGTTACTATTGTTTATAAGTCACCCAGTCTATGAGACTTTGTTATAGAAGCTTGAATGGACTAAGATAACGCTGTGGTTCTTGCTTTTTATCACTGCAACTGCTGAAAACCCAGCTTTTCAAAGGTATGACTTCATTAAAAGGAATGCAGCACTATCTAATGAAGAAGCTATAAACTAGTAGCACTATACGAACTATCAAAAAGAGGTTGCGCTAGTAGTAGTTTGAGCTAGTATAGACAGATGCTGAGTATGGTGTGGTTTCCTTTAAATTTAAAATGTTCTGTAGCACCCCTTTGAGTTTGTTATGGCACCTTGTGGTACTTCCCTGTACTGTTTGGAATTTAGCATTAGAATGGGTATAGTGGACTAGAGACATTGTAGAAAACTAGAGAAGAGAATATTAATGTAGGCCAGAATAATCAACAGCAGCAAAATCTCCAAAGCTTGTCCACATCTGCCAGCATCATAAAACAGAAACTCTTGAAGGCAGTGAACTATAGAACCATAAAATATTAGGGCCTGAGGAAGTAGAGAGAAGGTCTAAAGCTATGCTTAGCTACTAGCCACGTGTGCTTATTTCAATTTAAATTACTTGAAATGAAATAAAACTAAAAATTTAGTTCTTCAGTCAACTAGCCACATTTCAAGTGTTCGATAGCCACAGCACAGATAGAGAACATTCCATCATCACAGAAAGGTCTGTAGCATGGCACTGATCTAACCTAAAGGGGGTCAGCAAACTATGTCCTTTGGACCAAATCTAGCCCACCGCCTGTTTTATTTATTTATTTATTTATTTATTTATTTATTTATTTATTTATTTATTTACTTACTTATTTATTTAATTAATTATTACTATTTTTATACCTACAGCACCTGGTCTTCCTAGGTGGTCTTCCATCCAGGTACTAACCAGGCTCAACCCTGCTTAGCTTCCGAGATCAGATGGGTGTGTTCAGGATGGCATGGCTGTAGACCCCACTGCCTGTTTTATAGAGCTCATGAGCTAAGAATGATTTTTACATTTTAAAATAGTTGAAAAAATTATGGAAATTAATTTTTTTTCTCGTTGTATAAGTACCTACAAAGATCCTTGATTTCACTTGTTGGCCCATGAAGCCTACAGTATTTACTATCTGGATCTTTCTAGAAAATGTTTGCCAACCTCTGATCTGAAGTATCTTCTAACTACAGTTGAGGAAACTGAGGCCTGGAGACAGAAAGTGACCTTTGGTAGATCACACAGATCAAAAGGCTTTTACTTAACTTGTTCCTTTAATGTGTCCTGGCCTCTTCTGAGGGCTTCTGTTGCCATTCACCCAGCAGGTAAAATAATAGGTTCCTTTAACTGCATTGTAAACTAGAAAGAGAGTGATCAACTCCTTGAGGAGACCTTGATCATCATTCACTTATGAGCATGTCACAGGAAGGATCAGGAAAATCATCTGCTAGAGCCTCATATCCACAAAGGGCATCAAAATATAGACGTTGGAATTCTCTTCAAATGAGGGTACAGACAGAAGTACCCAGATGTAGTAAAAGATGATTATATGTCATTATATGACTTAAAACTAGTGTTCCTCTGCCAGACCATACTATGGTGATCCATGAATTAATATTTTTAAAATCTTTAATTATCTTATGATTAATACCAATTGTATTGCATTGTATTGGTATTGTAAATTAAGGCATAATTTGTCAAATATAAACATTTATAATATACAGTAGTCTCCCATTATTCACAATTTTGCTTTTCATGGTTTCAGCTACCTGCGTCAACCGTGATCTGAAAATAGTAAATGAAAAATTCCAGAAGTAAATTAATTAAATTCTAAATTGCGCGCTATTCTGAGTAGCAGGATTAAATCTCACGTTATTCTGTCCAAGATGTGAATCTGTCCAGTGTATCCAGGCTGTAGACACTACTCACCAATTAGTCTCTTAAGTAGGGATCTTGATGGGTTATCAGATCAACTATGGCAGTATCTCAGTGCTTGTGTTCAAGTAATCCTTATTTTATTTCATAATGGCTCCAGTATGTAAGAGTAGTGATGCTATCAATTCAGATATGCCAAAGAGAAGTTGTAAAGTGCCTCCTTTAAGTGAAAAGGTGAAAGTTCTCAATAAGGAAAGAAAAAAATACTGAAGTTGCTAAGATCTTCAGTAAAAATGAATCATGTATTCATGAAATTGTAAAGAAGGAAAAAGATACTCTTGCTAGTTTTGCTGTCACACCGTAAACTGCAAAATTTATGGACACAGTGTATGATAAGTAATTAGTTAAGATGGAAAAGGCATTAAAGTTGTGGGTAGAAGACATGAATAGAAAACGTGTTCCAATCAATGGCAACATATTGCTCCAGGAAGCACTGAGCCTGTATGATGGCTTCAGTAATAGATCCCATGAAATGAATGACACCAAGCCACTTGCTGAAAGTAAAAGATGGTTACACAGATTCGGGAACAGTTTTGGAATTTTATTATCTCACATCATGACAAGAAGAAGAAGGGTGAGTATACTATAGTAAGATATTTTGAGGGTGAGAGAGAGACCACATTCATATAACTTTTATTAGTGTATTGTTATAATTGTTCTACTTTATTATTAGATACTGTTGTTAACCTCTTACTGTGCCTAATTTATAAATTAGACTTTATTATAGGTATGTATGGATAGGAAAAACATAGCATAGATAGAGTTTGGTACTATCCATGGTTTCAAGTATCCACTGGTGTTCTTGAAATGTATTCTCCATGGTTAAGTGGGGATAACTGTACTGCATTTTTAACACCCTGTTGGCCATTGATTCATTTTTATTTTTGTTTTTAAAAGTATACTTAGGAAGAAAGAAAGGAAGGAAGGAAAGAAGGAAGGAAGGAAGGAAGGAAGGAAGGAAGGAAGGAAGGAGATGGAATGACCTTGAAGATGAACTGCCTTAAATGATTATGTGTTTAAACATTTAATCTAGATCCCCTGAAGAATAACTAGTCGGGTTGGAGGAAAGAGTTACAGTACAATTTACAGTCAATCCTCATTATTCACAAATCCATATTTGCGAATTCATGTACCAGCTAAAATTTATTTGAAAGTGCTAATCAATAATTACAGTGCTTTTGCAGTCATTTGTGGACATGCACAGTGTGGTGAAAAATTTGAGTCACCCAGCACTCACATTTCCAGTTGAGGCTGAACAAGGTCATGCCCTGCCTTCTGGTTCTAGCTCTCCTGCTGTGAACAAGTATCCTTTCCATGGTCTTTCCATAGTGCCACATTTCTTACATTTTTGTGCTTTTTGTTGTGATTTCACTCTTTAAAATGTCTCCCAAGTATAGCACTGAAGTGCTGCTAGTGTCCCTAAGTACAAGAAGGATGTGCTGTGTCTTAAATACAAGTGTTAGAGAATCTTTGTTCAGGCATGAGTTATAGTGCTGTTGGCTGTGAGTTCAAGGTTAATGAATCAACAATATATATTAAATGAAGTGTCTTTAAAAAGAAACACACATAAAACAGAGTTATATATTGATTGGTTGATGGAAATATTGTGACCAGAGGCTCACAGGAACCTAACCTAGATTTTCCCTAGGAGAAATGATTCAGTGCTCACAAAGACTTTATAGAGCATAACTACTGTGAATAATTAGAATCAACTCTATTCGTAACATGCAAGATCTTGTGAACCCCTCACTGTGCCTCTTCCCGGGCAGCTCACCTGGGCAGGCCTTAAGGTTCATACTCTATCAGAACAGGAGGTAGTTTAATACTTGGCTCAGTAATACATATGCAGACTGCCCTCTTCACAGAGATGGTTAGAACCCATTTCTTAAATGACAGGGATTCTTGACCATCATCATCGGGAATACTTATCCTAAGGCAGAATGCTTATAGCCAATTTCCTGTATCAAAGAATTTGCTTATTCTCCCATTCAGGAAGTAAAATGAGACCAATAGGACTGACTTAATTCACAGGCAGGTCTGATGGTAGATCAAGTTGATCATTAAGATACCTGAGGTTATACTGCAACCACATAGGCTTGGGTTTTTGCTGGTCTTTATTCTCCACAGGGAGATTACAGTGTATACCAGGTAGGAGTAGATTCATTCAGGGGCAGATTAATAGATGTGAAGGTTCAGTAAGAATTGCTTGGCTCTTGGAGAAGCCAAGAGTATAGGAAAACTATCCGAAGGGAAGGAGATAATAAAGAAGTCTGTGTATTGATTGTTCAGAATTTCTTGTTCAGAATTCAACAGATAGATGTCTGGTGGGACCAACACTGTGTTAGAAGCCTGCTCATAGTTCAGATCAAGCAGCTGAGCATAGGCTAAGACTCTGATGATGTGTGCTAAGCAAGATTCTTTTGTTATTATTTCTTTTCTTCTTTAAAGGGGGCAAGTTTCCTTAAGGTTATGAGAGCTCCTAGAACATATAGGAGAAATGAAGTTTGAGCATCTCTCCCTATTTGGAAGTTTTTCTGGAGTCTGCTTTGTCAAAATTTTAACTTGTCAGTGTTAGAGCTACTTTCTAATTGTGCACCGATTTCCATGGCATCTTCTGGATTAGCATCAGGTTTTTCTCAAACATGGAAATGTTCTTATCGGGAGATGACACATTCAGAAATCTTTGGTGTGCGTGTGTGCATGTATTTGCATGAGACTGTGAAAAAAAAAAAGCCATGCAAATCCCAGACCAGTAGGGGTCCAACTCTTTAAAATAGATCTCCTGTTTGAGCTCTCGAAGTCTAGGACCCACACTGGATCACTGCATCTGTCATGGTAAAAGCAACTTTTACCATGTAAAATTCATCATTTCCTTGCCCCAACCTTCCTGGGCTCTGTGTCTTATCATGTTAGTAGATTACCACCCAGTTAACCAAGCCAGAAAGCTGGAAATTATTTTAAACTCTTCTTTAATCATCCTTCACATCTAATACTTTCCTAAATTTTGTCTGAGGATAGCTTACCTTCCAAATGCCCCCATATTCCCTCTAACCCACTGCCAATGCCTTACTTCCAACCTCTTACATCTTTCCCCTTGCCCATTTCTAAACCCTTCGAATGTATCTTTTCTCAGATCTGTCTCTTTTTTCATCAAAGTGGTTTCATCAGACCTCTTTTTTTATTAAAGCCTTCTGATGACTCCTCATCATCTTCAGGATGAAAGCTGCCCTCCTGTGTGTGACGGACAATACTCTACAGGATTTGGCTCTTGTGTGTCAGTCCAACCTCCCTCTTCAGAACTAGTTTGGTAAATTTCAGGGGTGTTTTTTTTTTTTGCCTTCGTCTGTATTGCTCCTTCTGTCTAGAACGTCTCTCCCAGCTTTTCTGTTTGGGAAATTCCCACTTTGTCCTTAAGACCCAGCTCCAGATTTTTACTTCTCTCCCTGTGGATGATGGCCATTATATTTAACAACTGGTCTGCTTGGGTTGTGAGCAATTAGAACAGATGCCACGGAGAACTCCTGGTATGGCCTTACCTCAGTGCACCAGGTACTGTCACATGGGTTTACCCCACCCTAGCAGAGCTGATCATCTCTCCTTTGTGCCACTACAGTATATGTGGAAGTACCCATTATTCACCTGGTAGTTATTCAACAAACATTTGATAATTGCCTATTCTGTTTAGATCTTGTCTGGATAATGGGAATACAAAAATGAATAAGACAGCATTTCTGCTTTTAGGTGTTTATCATCTAGTCATACAGCATTTTTTTCCTCTTATGTTTCATCTTCTATAAGATTATGAACTCCTTGGACAGTGAGAACCAGCCCTTTCATCTCAGCATTCTTGGTACCTGCCTGGTGCTGGCACACAGCATGCTCCATCAGTATTGTTGA
The DNA here is from genome assembly GCF_000325575.1 of Pteropus alecto. Taxonomy (NCBI): domain Eukaryota; kingdom Metazoa; phylum Chordata; class Mammalia; order Chiroptera; family Pteropodidae; genus Pteropus; species Pteropus alecto. The sequence continues at coordinate 7,053,904 of NW_006434369.1, forward strand.
ATGAGGGTATCTGGTTGGGATTCCTAGTGTCTGGACTCAAGAGTCAGGGTGTCAAGGTGTTAAAATGATTCAAGGGGTTGATTGGTCATGGAGCAAAGGGCTTCCAGCAAGAAGTGATAGGTAACAATGTTTATAAAGGTATAACCCAGAGAAACAGTTCATTTGTCTTCTATGTGACTCTTAATTCAGCTTTCTTTTTCTTCTTATGGTTCTTTTCTGAATGGAATAATGTCACCCACTCACTGGTTTTATATAGCTCCTATTGAAGTAGAACTCAACAGAAATTGTGCCTATTAATTAAAAACTCAGAATGTGGGCAGTTTCAAACTGCTAATTAAAACTCTTACCAATGAGGTTGCATTAGCAGTTTCGAGCCTTTTTTCTTTTCCTGAACCCAGAACTTGGTTTGCCAGAGAAAATGGCTTTTAAAAAGACAATTGCCAAGAGCGATAGCATCCTATGTTAAAAACTGTTTAATGTACCTCTAGTGAAATCATAGGGTCAGTGGATATCTTCCTAGTGCTTTGAAGGTTCTTAGTGGGTTGATGTTGTGAAGGGCTAGAGAGGACATAAGTAGTCTCTCAGGGCCACTCCCTGCCGCCCTCAAATGATGGCTTCAGTTGTGGGTCCGCAGATAGCACAGCTGGTAGGTGAGGGTCTGAAAATGCTTTCCTCCTCATGCTGGTCAGAAGAGATTATCTTAACCAATTTCTAGGAACTGTTAGGGCAACTGTGGCCTCTGAAGTTTCAGCTCATCTCCTGCTGGTCACCATAGCTGCCTGTGGGGAACTGGATTAATTCTACGAGTGTAGATGGCAGAAGAATCTCAGGCCTCAGATTCTGCTCCTTGTTCTGCCTTCTTTCAGGGACTGGAATTCTCAGCTGTGCCCACCAATGCTGGTGCTTGCAAAAGATGTGGCTTTCTGGGCATGATGCCAAGGAGCTCACATAGGACTCCCTATTCAGCCCCAAAGTGTATCCTGTGCTGGCTTTTGGAGTGGAGCAGCCCAGCAGGGCTCCCCTTGTGACTGGAGTCAGAGCTCATGTGGGCTCCCTCGAGGTAGGCATGGTGAGGGGCATGGGGCTGCTTCAACAAGCGACCCCATTGTATCCCGAACTGAAGGCTGCAGAGAGTGGCTCTGTGACTACCACTGTGTGATGGAAGAGCCTGGAGCGTGTCTGTAGGGTTTGATTCCACTGAACCAGGGGAAGAAGCCATGTGGTGAGCATGTGCTTGGGCCACATTTGGGTCCACAGACTGGCAATGTGCTTTGAGTTTGGGCTTCCTTTCTTTTTCAGAAGGTGGTTGATTCATGCAAAATGCTTAACGATGCCTGCAATGCACAGAGCAGGGATCAGATCCCCTTTGATGTGCAGGGTCTTTTTGGAGGTTCCAAAAAAATAGTTCAAAGGTTTACTTTGGACACCACACCTCCAGCACATGTCAAAGTCAAGGCCTGGCTCCCCAGGCAGCTTGCTGGAGAAAACATTTTGTGCCGGCTTCATCCTCTGTGTTTTGTCTTTTGCTGAGTAAAGATTTCTAGGCTTCACACTGTCTTGTGGCAAAAAGGGGAGGTTAAGCAAAGGAAAATAAATGGCTCTGAGCTTTTTAAGGGTTTAGGGAAGCAGGGTGCACTGTGGCTTTTCGGTAGTGCTGAAATCGGCAACAGGCCCTCTTATTGCCTTGGAGCTTGGGGCTATCTGAGGGAAGTACATTCCTAGGTAGAAAAAGAACCATCTGGACGCCCCATGTGAGTCAAATCACAGTTCTGCCTGGGTTTGTTTTAGGTTGCTGGCAGCGGTGCTGTCTTCTCTCTCTATCTCTTCTCCTCCACTGGAGTGTAGGACTTAGGGACCGGCTCAGCAATGACTGGGGTGCTGGGTAGGGGGTAGGATTGAAGGCACATGAAAGCGAAGGGCGGGTGTATCCAATTAGAGTCTGTGGGGGGAGGGAGGATCATTTATCATGCTTCAGTGTTCTGAAAGTTTCCTTGCCCTTCCCTGCCCCCAAGGCATGGGCAAGGGGAAGGTGCCCTCAGCTCTGCTCACAAGCTGGAGGCTGGCCAGGGTGGATAGTGTAGAAGTCCTGCCTACTTCTTGAGAGAAAGCAAAGCAGAACCACGCCTGATCATGAACCTGGCTGTGACCTTGAAGTAGGGGGTTCAGGGTAGGATTTCCCATTCTTCCACTCTAATTATCAGGATCTCTTAAGTCCATTGCAGGAGTCACTTCTGTTCTTGTGGGCTGTTTACCTACTAGCCAGAGAGGTGGATGTTTCTGCTATGACATAACTGCTGTTTACAGCTGAGGGGAGCACTGGTGAAATCCTTTACTCTGTTAGAAAAAAAGGTACAGATCAAATGACATTGCAGGCTCAGGGTGGGCCCAGAGAGCAGAGTCTGGAGCGTTACTGGAGAAGGGGTGAGACATGCAGGCTCCCAGGGCCCCACCATTGCGTCCTTGGAATTATAGTTCATTTCTCTCCTCATACAATGTAGGTTACAGCCTCCAGCATCCCCCAAAACCTACTCGAAAGCTGGCATCTCTGAAACATCACACATGCTTTCAGCATCCAAAGCGATTTTATACAATACATGGATGTCTCATGAGGTCAACTCTCCAACAGTTTGGCAAATTACAGAAATATAGAATCGTATATATATATATTTATGCAATTTATCTCAAGCTTTTACATTTCTTTCTAGTTCTTCTTCATAGGTATTCCTTTCGCTTTTTTCCAACCTTGACCCCAGGGGAAGCTCCACAAGGCCCTTCCCTCATTTTCAGTTGAAAATAATCCATATGCATCCTTCGAGTCTCTGTTAGGCTAGAACTACCCCATGTTCTGCTTGTAGGAGAACTCAATGAATTATTCTTTTTCTTTCCTGGGTTCATGTCCTTGGAGATCCCCTCTGGTTTCAGAACATTCCTACACATTTCTCTGTCACTTCATGCTGAGTCTTTGCCAGTTTTCTTATGTTTTCTGAAATCGTTCCTTTTCAGAGGATATAGGTTTCCTCCCAGGAATCATTTTCCTGGTTTTTACATATCATATTCTGGCAGCTTTCCTTCCATGTCACTCTAGGTTCTTATTTTCATTTTGGAACAAATGTTAGCATTTTTAAATGTTCATTTCTGACTGAGCTAACAACTAATGATTAATTCCTCTGGGTCAGACAGTGTGCTAGACACTTTTACTTATCAGTAACTTTCAAAGAAATCCTGCACTGTTACCTCTTTTTTACACATGAAAATAATGTCATCTGATAAATTAGATATGAAGTAAATAGTGAGTAGCTCTAACACAAAACAACTTCTCTCCTTTCTGTATCACAAATGGTTCCCCTCATAGCTAAATGGAGATTGCTGTCAAATTCACCTAACATTTAGAAATTGCACCAGTTCTCCCATATAACTAGCTTGGAGATGTAATTAATCCAAAGTAATGGATAAAACTCCATTTCATATCTGTGTTCTATTTAATTTTGGTCAATATTGTAGACATATATTACTCTCATCTTTGATGAACAAGGGAACGATTTGATTAGTTAAAAAAAAAAAAAAAAACAGCTCTAGATTCACTTTCCAATGGCATGTAATGAGAACCAATCTATATTCCTTCTTATTTCATCAGTCCATCTCCTGATTTTGTTCAAGCCTGCTTACCTTTTTTCTTTTTCTGGCTTTGGTGCCTGGGCATCCAGGCCAATTTGCATAGCCACTTTTCTCTGGCTCCTGGAAAGCAGTCATTCAGCATGAGGCACAGCAGTAGTCAATAGAGCAATGTAAGGTTTGCTATTTGGGTGATAAGAAGAGAGGTGCTGAGTGATTATTTCCAACATCAATAGTGCATGACTTAAAAACAAAATACTGTGCAATGGTCTGGACTCCCTTACATGTGCCTTAGGACCAGAGAGGAGGGGGCATGTTGGAGGGGTTGAGAAGTCCAAGTCATAAAGTCAAAGGAATGAGGACATTGATAGTTACACTGGGACTATTTCATAATTGGAAAATTTGAGGTAGAGGAAAATGAAGTAATCTGGGAAAGGGAAAACTTATTCAAACATCATAAAATCTTATTTCAAATTGGAAGACCCTCAGGTCAGGAAGAAAGTGGAAGAAGTGTGGCTATGTGCTCATTATGGAAGCCATTCGTGTGATTAACAATGCACAGTGCTGCTCTGTGGTATTTTTGTGTCTGTCTGGTCTTCACGGCTAGATGATAAATTTCTTGAGGGCTGGATAATGTCATATATATTAATAGTGCCAAGTAGAGTGCTTTGAATAGAGCACATACTGCGAAATATTAGCTGATTAGTAAATTAATTGACATTACATTAAAAACTTACTTGAACAAAGACTTAGTAAATCACTTTAGGTATACGCTTTGCTATGTACTCTAAGATGAAAGCCCTGAGCTCTTGTTAGGGTACAAGCTAGAGTATTAATACAGAGAGATCCTAAAACATAGTGATGGGAACAGGTTCGAAGTTTCTTTTCTTATGTAACAGTCCAGAGGTTACAGGCCAGGACTGGTGGCAAG
>NW_006434369.1:7058458-7084754 GCF_000325575.1 Pteropus alecto
AATGAGGAAAAGAGCCAGGAGAGTGATCTGAAAATGACACACGTCCTTCTGCTCACATCCCTTTGGCTACGACTTGATCATATGGCCATGCCAAGCTGCAAGGGAGGCTGGGAAATGTAGTCTTCAGCTGAGAGGCTGTGCCCAGGCCCAGCATGGGACTTGCATTATTAAATATGGAGAGAACTAATTTTAATGGACAAATAGCCTCTGATATAGTCCCTAAGCTAAATTTTTCCTAAGATCCTTCTCTTCCCTTCCCTCCCATCCCCTTTGCCTTCCCCTTCCTTCTTTCACTCCCTTCCTTCCTTCCTTTGAAAGGCAATTAGTGTTGTCCTTGTAAGCAAATGAAATTAACCTCCTAAAACATTCCCTATGATTTACCCATTAAGACTCCCAACCTAGGAAGAATCCTTTACAGGTGTTCAAAGGAGAAAAAAATTTCAGCTCTGATATAAACACAGGGTAGGGACAGAGCCAGCCAGAGGATTTGAGAGCAAAGCTCAGGCAATTATGTAAGAGGAAGTTTCTTCTTTCTGCAAAGAATATATCTTTAAGTAGCACCGACTCTGCCAAGTGCCACTGATCAGGAGCTGATGTCAAGCAACAGGAGGCTGGGGTGCTGAAGAAGGTGATACCTCAAGTCCTTGAAGAGCTGAGTGAGGAGGCAAAGAATGTCAAGGAAGGGGCCTATTGTAAACTGGAAAGAGACCCCACCTGATGAAGTTTGGGATATGAGACAGAAAACACAGGGCCTCTGGTGGATACAGGTTTGATTTTTCTGGGCTGGCCTATCCAGGCCGGTGGAGCACAAGCAAAGCCAAGAGTGGAAAGACCCACTACATGTGGCTCCAGGCTGCAGGCTGGCATGTGGGATGAAAAGAGCAGACTCTCAGGGATGTTGGAGGCCCCCCTCAGAGGCAAGGCAGGAAGCTTGGGGAAGTTTGACACAGTGGGAGATGGCAGATTTCTTCCATGATAAAGACATTTCCTCTCGGTGGCAGATGCTCTTGTTATCATGCAGAAAGAGATCTTGCTTCTATGCTGGATGTGCCAACTATACAGGGGGAAGCATGTGGAGGAAAATTCCCAGGAAGCAGACATTGTGATAAAACTGGCTTTAAAAGCTTACACACTGAAAGAATCAGAGACCCGACATACATTCAGAGACAGAAAGAGAAAATGAGGTATATATGGCATTGAGAGTTAAGGATAAGGTAAGATGCCTGGGGCTTCAGAGGAGAGGAAGGTCATTTGTAGTATAATAAGAAGAGCAGATGTTCAGGGATCAGAAGTTTGCATTGCCCTATAGATAGGTCATAAAAGTTATCTCTGGTGATCATTTTTATTATGGGCAGGACCCCAAATTTAAATTCTTTAAGGGAGAGGTAAAAATTTCTCATGAGCCTGCAGGGTCTCGATTGCCTTCAGCTTAAAATAACTCAAAAGCCAAAGTGGCATGTTTTGGGGAGGCCTGTTCTGAACCATTTCACTTGCTAGACTCATAGTAGGGCAGCTCTAAGTGGCATTTGCTTGGTGATCAGTGGGGTAATTTGTTTTTTTCCAAGGAGGTTTCAGTGAACAGAAGCATGAGTTGCTAAACACTATTTGCAAACCACTTGTAGCCCTGTGGATGTTGCTGCGATATACAGCATACCCCAAATCTGAAGTCTTCTCCTCTGGAGGCATATTAGAGGCAGAGATGGAATGAAATGATGAAATCCTCTGAGGGCTACAGAGGCAAACAATCAGAGAGCCAAAAAATTTTTGCCCTGGAGAACTGAAGTAATCTTGGTTGGTTCTTGGGAAAATATTATAAATGGACACAGCATTGGGCAAAGTATTAAAGCTGAAGGAGAACCACCGAATACATCATGTTTAGTACATAATCCTCTTTAGTTTTACGATGATGTTGTACCCATTTTAAAGTTAGTGCCTGATAATTTCAGAAATGTTGAATTACCTTTTATTCAACTTATATTTGTTTCCTCAACATGGATAGTAAATTGACCTGGCCCTGCTGAGATTTATTTACAGTAAAATGAAGCGAGCTTTAGATTTTGATTCAGAAGACTTGAGTATAAGTTCTATTTTAGAGCTTTTTTGGCCTCAATGTTAATCTATGAAAGGAGGATTATAGTAGCCAATTAGAGAAGCTGTGGGGATTAAATGTGATAGGTATGAAAATACCTGAACAATTTTCAAGCATTGTACAGATGTTAGATTTTATTATGTCTATTACTATTACTAATTAATTGTCAGTTTACTTTTAAATAATTTTGAACGGCCAGATAGCAGCTTGGGTATTTTGAAGCTCAACTGCTAATTGTATAAAGCTACAAACTAATTGTACTGTTTGAATTGGGGCTGTAAAAATCTCTGCCCAGGCTCCTTTTGATATAATAGCATGAGTTTTCTAATGTATTTAGAATTGTCTTTAGATGTCTTCAGGGTTCATTTTCTTTCTCAAAGTATAAGACTTATGCAGTTTTTCTGGTAATAAAATATATTTTATAACTGGAAGAAAAAAATCTCTGCCCAGTGATGGCGAAATACCAGGGAGGATTTTGGGCTAGCAGTACCTGTGTATGACTTCTTCCTTCTCCCTCAATGAGAAGCCAACTTGTAGAAATCTTGTATTTGGATGGCAATGTTTTAAAATGAATTATCATGTTATCGAGGTTTACTTACTTGGAAGAGTTGCCCAGGACATTATTATGTTATCTACAGAATAATTTCAAAATAAAAGAAAATCCGTGATCAATACAAAAATCAATACAAAAGGCCCTTCCTTTGAACTGTTCTTTTATGACTGCCATCCAGAGCTGGTAATACAGAGTAAAAAGAGTCTGAAAGCCATGAGTATGTTCCTGGACAAATGTGGCCTGGACTAATGGCTCATTTCTCCTCTATGTGAGGTTCTTCATCTGTCACATGGGAAGCCTACTAGTGGATTTCTACCTCATGAGGATGCTCTGTGGGGATGCTATAGGACACTTGAGGGTGGAGGTTGTTTCAGACCACCTGGTCTTGTATTAGACACTCCCAGAGGAGTACACTCCTCTGTGGGCTGTAAGAGACATATTTCAAACATTGGAATATAGGAAAATGAACTCCTTTGCAATGAACACCTTGGAAGTAATACGGACTAAAAACCAATGACCCATATCCTACCAGGTAAAGAGCTGTACCCTGGGAGCCAGGTGAGAACTATTTCTGCCACTAAAGTACTATTTATTACCTTATAAAACACCCAGTTTGTTTCCAAAGAGCTGATACATTGGGCAAAATAAAACGAAACCAACTCTATTATCTTGTAAATTGGTCTGTTCTGATGACAACAGAGGATGACAGAGAGTAATCGCTAAGAGCTATAAATGTTCTAGTTATTGTAAACATGGACTATGGTTTTTCCTGGGATTGCTAAATGTAGGAATTATTTTCATTGTAGAATCTGGACATCAAACCAGTCCTACTTCTATTGAATGCCACCATTAGAGTGTAAACAGTTGGGACCTTTAGTACTCGACTGCTAACAAAGACCTGGTATTCTGAATTGCAAAATGGGGGAGAAAAGGGAGGATACTAGATACTAGGCCAGATGAGAGAACTGTTTCTGCTTGTGATACTAACCCAGCTGGTCAAAAGTGAAGGTTGTAGGAATCTGGAGACAGGCACCACAGCTCTCTTAGTTTTTAAGGCAAGGATCAGGCTAGTCATAGTCTAGGTATTTGAATTCTGACCTGTTCGATGAAGCAAAACCACTTACTCTTAGTTCCAAGAAAACCAACCACTAAACTGAGAACCAAACCCAGGTGAAACTAACTGAAAGTTGCACAGTGAGACTGACCTTATTTCTTGCCTCTCTGCAGCCTGACCTGCCTGCACTGGGTTCTGCTGTCTCTCACTCTGGTACACGAGCAAATGTCCCCTGGCTTTGAGGTTACCTCACCTAAGGTTTGACACATTTTACCTATTTCTTGAGAAGGCAAAGCACTTGTGATAAAATATGGCTTAGGGGCAGAGATATCATCAACCTAAGGTTCACAATGTACGTTACCTAGTGCCTTTTGCCGATAAATAATAGTTCATCTCTGCTACTTCCACTCAGCAGACCCATATAGAAGGTCAGATATGGAAGGGAACTTAGGGTTCATTTTCTAGTCTACCCTCCTCACTTTTAAGGATGAGAAAAGGGAGGCTCCATAGCTAAAGTGACTTGTCAAGGCCACAGCTGGTCAGAGAGCTGATAGAAGAACTTTATTTCCCTGGTCTTCTGTGGGATTGTCCTCCTGGAGCTCAGTTCCAGAGCGCAGTGCAAGTGGTGTCCCTGGAATCGTGTCACTGCCCTTTCAAGGCCATACACCTGGGACTGTGGCCTTTATCTCCTTTGTCCTTTTTGGGACTGTTACTTAATGTCTGTTACTTAATGTCATTGAGCCTGTTTCCTCAAACTCTCAAAACAAGAATCTCTCAATTTTAAGAGGTTGGCCTGATGTTCATATGAACTAATGGATAGAAAGTATCATTTTTAATTTTAAAGGAATCTACTAGTATAAAATGTGATTTTGTAAAAATCCACCATGTAACCAATGAACTTTTTTCTTTCTTTCCTTTTTTTTTTACACTTGAGCATCTTAATTCTTAGGTTGGCCTTAGTTAATTTTAGATGTATGATTAATATGTTAAGGATGCCCTCATTTAGCCCTCAGCACTGAATTGTTTTACAATTTCTCAGACTCCAATCGTACTTTGTACTCTCAAGCTCAGCAGGGGTTTTTGTAAAGAGGTATATCTTTACCACATTTTGAAAATCTCTATTCCAGCAAAAGATAAACCAGAGGATTGATCATTATTGTCCCAAATCTATTCCAGAGAGCCATTAACAGGAAATTCTGCTAGTGTACAGAGAATGGCTCAAATTACAAAAATTCAGACAAACATGCAACTTCCCTGGAATCCAACTATTGTTTAAAATGAGGAGAAACATGATTTTAGCCTTCATACCTGCTGCAGTGTGTTAATGACCAAAGGTTGCACAAAACACAAGTATTTGAATCTCCTGATATGGAAAGTTTACGAAAAAGCTTCATGCCATTTTCCATTGCTGTTCCAAGATCACATCTGTTTGGAACTGAACCGTAGCATGTGTGCTGGGGAACCTGTATGAAATTAACTTTTATAGCTGCCTTTACAAGCAGAATCTTTTATTGTCTACAACTTGGCTGGGATTCAGGAAGTTCCCAAAATGATTTATTGTCATATGTGCCTATTCTATGAAACTGATATATTATTGAACATATGCAGTCATTCTGGCTAGAGAAAACAGATCATCTGAGCCTTTTATCCAAAAGTATCGAAGAATTCACATTGTGGAAAGGAAAAAAAAGTTGAGTATTTTGTTTTAAGCGAAATAATTACTTGCAGGAGCAAAACATTTGTTACCAATCCTATAGTTCTTTTCTGTTTGCCAACATAGTAAAAACATTAGAATCTAGAATACATTCATTAACTAAATAGTTAAGGTAATATTTCCCTAATAAATGTTGGATCACGTTTTTACAATATCTGGAATAGTTAGTTCAGTTTATTAGATCATGATATTAAGAATCAAAGATAATGAATTTAAATTTCTTTCACGTTACTTAATGCACCCCGCCCCCCTACCCCAACTCTCTTTTAGTTTAACAGGGGCCCTCTTTAGTCCAACTAGTCATCTTTCATATGGTTACAAAGGAATTTGCTGAAATGGTGGGTGATAACAGTGCATCTCAGGAACATGTTTTTCTATTTATTGATGAATCAGAACTTCCACACATGAAAGCTAGCACCCTTAACCAATCAACAACAACAAAAACAACATCACATTAGATTAAATTAGAATATGGGAAAGAAAAATATTAAATATAATTCCAGGACCTGGATTTATAGCAGATAAAACATTTAATCCCAGGCAAAAATCTGGAGTTTCTGGATTCAGTGTGAACTCTCTCAGCCAGATGCTAATTGGCACCACCGTATTTCAATTTAAAATGGGTAGTCAAAGATCTGAGATTTGGAAATGAAGCTGGAAGACTCCAGATCTTACAAGGCTGTGTTAACCAGTGAGAGATTTAGATCCAATTTTCTAGTTACAGTGCCAATTGAAAACATTTGATTTATAGTGTCAGTGGAAAACAAAACAAAACAAAATTCCCTAGATGTTATAGAAATACTGTCTACAGGGTCATTTATAAGACAAAAGTGGGGATAGTGCCTCCAAATGGAATTAAAGACAGTTTTTTTCCTCTCTTGACAATGTAGACACCTACTTTTTTGGAACAGAATTTGGAGGCTTGTTTTTGGATTCTGCCTGGCCTTCGCTATCCTTTTTATTCCAGAAGTATTTTTTCTTTAAAATGGAAGTGATTTATGTAGTTACTGCCTCATCTATCTTCATAAGGAATATAGGTATCAACAGTATCATTAACTTCCTGCAAGTAGAAAAACAGAAACTAAATTTAAGGGACTTAGCAGCATTGATTTCAAAATTATTTAATCCTTAATATTTTGGCATTACATTTCTGTCTATGAGCTGACCGTGGAACCAGAATGAGTCCTAGTTGAGTAAGTGTCTTAGTTATATTCAGAGTTTGTGTTCTTTCACTTTAACCTGTTAGGCGCGATGGTTGGATAGAATTGCATGTTAATAAACTGAATTCTCAGACAGCTGAGATAGCTTCAAAGAGTGAAATAATCTTTCATCATTGTGAACAATTACTAATGATATCAGAACGGTATAATCTGAACCAAAATGGATCATACTCTGCATACTCTTTACTAGAGGCTGAATGCAAACAATTCAAAGTTCATGTCTTACTGTCGGGCACATCGTCTTTGCTTATAAAGAAGGAGAGCACATTTTTAAGGATCCTGAAGACAGTCGAATGTGGGTAATATTAAATTGGTGTAAAACTTCAAGTGGCATTTTACTAATGCCAAAAAAGCAAAGCAGTTGAGGATCTGGTAACTAATTACTAACAGCATTGTCACTATTTTATGTAAGTGTGAACAAGAATCATATGTTTCTTATAGTTCATCCTTGTTGATGTACTTAGTGTTACTGGTAAAATTGTGATAATGAGCAGCTAGTGGATTACTGAGAACCACTGTGGACCCCTCTTGATAGTAGTATTTTGTACCCATGCCCAGAGACCCTGGGGGCGGTGGATGTTCTTTAAATAAATGAAACAATTTAGGAGTGTGAATGATTTAAAAGCACAATCACAGACTTGAATTAGGAGACCCTATCATCATAATCTGAAGCTAATGACACTGTGATTTGGTGTTGCAGGAAGCTGCTGGACTACTGAGTGGAGGAGTCTAGACTTCACAGTGTGGTTCTGCCTTCCCTGGGAGCTTCAGGCCGTGCTATGGAAATAACATGGATCAATATTGGAGAGTGTCGGGAAACTACATTAACTCAGCAATCCCAGGAAGAGATGGGGGTGTTTATTTTTATTTAAGATCAAATAACCAGCTGTGACTACCTGTTTTTTTTTTTTTTTTTTCAAGAACCTTTTATTTGAGAATCTTGAGAAGGTTTGTCTAATGTCCATGATAGGACCAAAAGTCCCCACTCCCAAAACTGGATGATTAGTCATTTAAAGAACTTCAGACCAAGGGCTAGAGGTTTGTGTGTTCGCATATAAAAAAGGAATGCTGGAGTAATGAAGACAGAGTAATTTAAAAGAAAAACTTGGAATCACAGAGTCCTCAAATGTGGAGCTAAAAGGACCTACAGGTAATTGTCTAATCTCTGGCCATTTAGTCGATGGTGAAACAGAAGCCAATGACCTTAAGCCCATGTGGTGAGATAATTAGAATTTGAATCAGCCTCCTAACTCCCAGTCCAATCTCTCCAGTACATCAGTTCCTTAAGAAACTCTAACTCCTCATCCTCTAGCCCATCCTTATCAAGAAAGCATGTAACTGTAATTTAATCTTTGAGTAGAATTATCTCTAGCTAATTGATCTTGTGCCAAACACATCTCCCTCTTTGTTGCAAATTGGCAAATTTACTCTCTGGTATGAGTCAATCTCATATGCCTCTGGGAAGCTTGAGCCACTTCCTTGGGCCACTGGATTGGGAATTGGAGAGTCAGGCTCTGGTCTTATTTCTGTCAAGTCACTTAACCTCTTAGGTCTGTTCTCTTATTTGTAAGTTAGAAGAATTATTGGGAGATCTCTAAGCACTTCATTTCAGCTCAAAATTGTGACGACTCTATTTAAAAATACTGGAAGGAGAGACAATGGGGGCTGTTTCCTGGACAGGATGATGACTGTCTTTTTATATACAAATATACATTGTGAGTTCCAAAAGGGAGGTTGGATATGAACTGCTGGTGGAGGAGAATGGACCCAGGTAGCTTGGCAACACCAGCAAGCAAAGAAAATTGAGAGAGAACTAAGAAGTCTTTGAATAAAATGATATTTAGTTGAAAAGAGTGACCAACGAACCTGATAAATAGAATCTAGGTTAAGCTCACTGAGATTCCATTGGCTGAAGATATGGTAGAAACTAGATCTTTGAGTTTTTATAAGTGTGCAACAGTAACGTCATAGGAAAAAATTATCCTACAATCACATACGTTTTTGAAACATTGGGAAAACAAAATTAAATTGGTTTTCTTATGAAGGACTTCTCATGCCTTTAATAAGATAAAATGCTTTGGGAGTCTCCATGGTGTAGAATTTCCCAGATTTATTTGGCCATGGAACACATTGTTTTCTGGCACATTCCCTGAGAAATACTGTTCTAGAACAGACCTGGAGAGTGGAGAAAGGACAGTTCAGGGTGGCACATTAGATGCTGGTCAAAAGCTGTAAGGTGAGAACAAGGCACCCAATAGGGTTCCTCCTCTAGGCACCAAAGTGGGCTAAGAGCATACCTCGGTCTGGGGATAAAGGTTTTAAAGTAGTGGGAATCTATGGGAGAAACTGTGACCTTGACCTTGAAATAAAGGCCCAGGATAAAGTACTTACATGCTTTCTCAAAAGAGGGAGAGGGCAAACAAGAACTCCTGGATGGTCTAATTCTTTTGATTATAGAAAACTAGTTGTATTACTTAAATGGGTTCTAATTATTTCCTGTCCTATAAACGGTGTACAGAGCAGAATGCCCTCGTGCTGAAGCAAAGATTAATTTTTATATGATTTTTATGGTAAATATTAATTTTTCAGTGTACGGTATAAGTAAAAGGAGCTGGATAGAGCCCACAACAAAGTCCTGGATGAAGACATGTAGAATCTTATTGCTGTAGGGACCTCGAGTTCTTAATTGGAGGTCCATGGATATATATCAGAGGGTCAGTGGATGCATGTGCACACTTTTGTGGTGTTGTGCACACTTTTATGGTGATGTGCACATCTGCTGTTCTTTGGGAATAGTGTAAATGGCTTTCATCAAATTCTCAAATGAGTCTATAATCTCAAAATCAACAACAATGCCTTACTGAGGATCAGGAGAAGAAACTGAGGTTCAGAGAGATGAGCACACTTGTTTTTATCTTTGGTTGCTGGCAGCGAGGTTTACTTGAGAGCTGAATAGCAATAGGTGGAATGGAGAATCCACTGAGGAAGACTTGACCATTGGTTTTGGGGCTGCCCTTTTCCCTAGACTGAAGGAGGCTTTGAAATATACATCATGCTTCCCATTTTACAGGCCGAACTCAGACAATACAAATTATTCAGAGTGACCTACAACTTGAACATTTGCACTAGAAACCCTGAACCTTGACTCCCATAAGAAATCATTCATAATTAATGTTATATGTTCCATTATTTTAAAAAAATGGATTTTGGTTTTAAACATGCCATAACTGTGAAAGGTTTCTCTAAGTTCAGTATCACACTGTGCTTTTGCCTTGAATATCACAAAGATGTTGAAATCAAAGAGTTTACATTTTATCTTTTAGAAATATGGTATAATTTATCTGCATGATTGCATTTTAATTAGCACTCCCAGTGTCTATTTAAACATGCAAAGATATAAAACGAGCCAACCAAACAGGAGGACATATAGCCAAGGTGTTTGCTACTATGCTGTTACTGAGCACTGCCTTGGGATAAACCCTATCCAGGCTCAAGTTTAATAGTGTGGACTGGTTCAAAATAAACCCATTTGTATGCATAATATTTTACTGAAGGGTTAAGCTGCCTTAGTGATTATCGATAATTATGGATCCTTGCACAGCTCTGAGGCTCTCCAAACATTCTTTGCGAGTAAATCAGCCATTTCCACAAGTTAAAAACAAATGTGTGAAGAGTTTTATGGGGGTATTTTTACCCAAGTCTTGGGTGGTTAGGTGATGACCCTTGGAAACCGAAAACCACATCAGAGTTCTGCCAGTGTGCATGTTGTTGTGGGTGGGAGGACAGGGGGAAGGATGTAAACCACAAGAATGGACTTAATTTTGGAAGGAGGTTTTAACTCTATAGCACAGCAACAGGCGGTGGTTTAGTGTGGTGTGTGCTGCTGTTCTGGGAGCCTCCACTTTTAAAAATTCTGAATGAGGCTATTAAGATCAGAAATAAAGGCAAAGGAATGAAAAAATTTGCTCTTCTGGACCCAACCTCGGAAGCCCTGGTTCCTAACACCTTTCTAACTAAGACCTTTGTGGGTTTCGCAGATTGGTCCTGATTTCCACAGCCTTGTCAGCAGTGGCCATAGGATGTCAGGTGAGCTGTGGCTCATGCTAGTGGTCAGATTGCCATGATTATCCATCAGCAATCAGTCTCAACATTAGGTTGATAATTGGTTTAAATAGTAGTCTGTGAGTAGTTCACAAAATATCTGCTATCTGAGAAAATGAAAAATATTTATTGTTACATGGCTTGCTCAACTATCAGCTAGTTAGCTAAAAGTAGGATTTATCGGAATGAAATACCTAAGCAGTCTTCTTATATCACATAGTGATCAAAGTCTCATGAAAAAAATTACGTATCTGTGTAGCTTTGAAAGAGAACCTGAAGCAAACTTAGAACTTGTAGCTTTAAAGTAAAACCAGTTGTTTAGCAGCTGTGAGATGATTTTGTAGTCATTTCTCATTGAACAGAACTGCTCATGGAACAGAGCTATCATTTTTTGGTGGAATTCAAAATCATGCTTCTTGCAAAGCAGGACATCTCCATCTTTGTAATTAGATCGTTATGAGATCCATTGAAAGGAATTTTAAAATGAAATCTCAATGAATAATTCTAGATGTTCAGAGTATTTTGAGTCCTAGGTAAAGTCAGAGAGACTTGACCTCTGAGCTCTTAATGCCTAAACAATGCACCTCCAACTTAATAACTGACATTGCTGATGGCGAGGGCCTCAGCTGAAGACTTACTTTTCCTCCTTCATCAAATTCCTCATAAAAAGGGGGGGGGGGTTGTGTGGACAACAAAACAAGGGTGACAAGCCAGACTCTTTATCCATCTTCACCTCGGTGCAGACAAATGAGAGTGAAAGCACAGACTTCCTGCTCTTTCTCTTTAAATCCATTGTCTTCTCTGGTAAACAGGCCTGCTGTTGCTTTTGTGTAGTTCTCCTCCCTTCCCTCATTTGTTTAAAGTATTGCAAGTCCTACAACTGCTGGGGCCATCATTCTCCCGGAATATAACCTGAATAATGGCTGCGTTACAATGGGAGAGAAAGGCTAGCAGCAGTTCCTTTGTGCCTCAGAGGGTTTCAATGGATTTGTGAGACTGAAGCAGCCATCCCCTTATAGGTAGTGAGGGCTGACAGGTGGACCAGCCTCTTTCAAGTTGATTTGCAGGGTATATTTTTCCTTTTTCAACTGTCATAGAACACGGGTTAAAAAGTTCTGGCAGAGTCCTCACTAGTTCCCACAGTTTTGACTTACGCCTCGAGCACTATGCACAGTGCTTGGAGACACAATGCTAAGCACTACCTGCATTGACTTGCAAGGACCTCTAGGACTTTGTTGATCCTGCCTCCACCTCTTTTGCTGCTGGTGCACCTCTCCCTTCCTCTCTCCTTCCACACACCCCCAGCATATGTTGGTACCTCTCAGGCTTGACTGAATGTAAAAGGAAGAGGGTTGTAAGAACCAGATAAGGTGTTTCATATGTACCTGTGAGGCCATAATTGAGAAGGCCTTGGTTCAAAACCTTCTTAGCTCTTTACTTCCTATCCGCCATATTCCCAAAAGACCTGGGTTGGGTCACCAAGAATTTTTATGATCTAACTTAAGTCACTTGCTATGAGATAACAGAAAAATATATGTACTTTTATTTCTGCCCCTGGTTCCTGGCAGAGAACTCCTAAACCCTTGTAATTTTCTAAGTGATAAGAGCACTAGGAGCATCTTTTGTTCTAATATTTGGTCATTGACTTCGTTTCCCTACGCAGAGTTCCTAAAATCTCTTGGAATTTCCTGGGTGATAGTAGTTTCTTTTGTTCTAATGAGGTGACTCTTAGTGGGCTCTTGGATGGGGATTGGTTATAAGCCATGATTACAAGCTTGGAATTTTCAGCCCCACTTCCCCATTCTCCAGAGAGGAGAGAGAAGGGCTGAAAATGGGTTAATGATCTATCATGCCTACGTGAAGTCTCCGTAAAATCCCCAAAGGATTCAGAGAGCTTCTGGCTTGGTGAACATTTGGAGGTGCTGGAAGAGTGGAGAAGCCATGGAAGCTCCACGTCCCTTCCCTCATACCTCACCCTGCACATCTCTTCTGTCTGGAGGTTCAGCTATACCCTTTATCATGTCCTTTTATAATAAACTGGTAAACAGTAAGTGAACTGTTGTCCTGAATTCTGCGAGCTGCTCTAACGAGTTAATTGAACCTGAAGAAGGGGTGGTGGAACCCTCCAATTTATAGCTGGTTAGTCAGAAGCACAGGTGACAAACTGGACTGGCGCTTGGCATTTGAAGTGGTTGGGGGCAAGTAATCTTGTGGGTCTGAAGCCTTAACCTGTGGGATCTAACACTATTTCCAGGTAGATGGTGTCGGACTTGAGTTACATTGTAGGACACCCAGCTGGTGTTGCAGAATTGCTTGGTGTGGGGACTCCCCTCCCCCGCACACATCTGGTGTCAAAAGTGCTGCAAGTGTGGTAGCGGTATGAGAGTAAAGGAGACGTATAGGAGAGAAGTGTAGGTTTTCTTTACATTTACATTCTCTGAGTTTCAGTTTCTTCATCAGTAAAATTAGGGTAGTTCAGTGGTTCTCAAAGTGTGACACCCCAACCAGCAGCAACAGCATTGTCTGGGAACTTGTTAGAAATGCAAATTCTCAAACCCCAACTGAGACTTTCAGAATCAGACCCACTAGGCAGGCCCAGCAATCTGCATTATTTTAGTAAGTCCTCCAGGAAGCATTTGATTGACTGTTAGATTCCAGTTCAAACCCAAACCCCTACGTACACATGATAACATTTCCAGAGTGAGACTTGTCAAGTGAATCAGCTCTGAACATTCTTGCTGATCTATAAATGAAGAATTATAATCATAGGATAAAAAGAAAACTATAGGAAGGTGAACTAGCTTGGCAGGTTAAAAGCCTTTCCATTTCAGAATTCTATATCCCTCTTAGTCGAATTGAAATGATTTCAAAGGATGGTGATAAGTGCTCGACTCCTGTTGGACTGCTCTAGGAAATATAGACTTGGATGTGCATACTTCCTTGCTCTAAAAAGAGAACTGAAGGATTTTTTTTCCCTTTACCCAGGGATCAGTTCTTTGTTTGATAAAGATGCCTCGAGAACACTAATAAATGTCACGCAGTGTCACCTGTTAAAGTAACTGCGATGTTATATCTTAAGGCTAGGAAGACAGGCCCTTCTGAAGTAGATATCAGAGTTATTATAGCAAAGTTACAACCACAGGCCCCACTGTGTATGTGATTTCTAATGCCTCTTATGTACCTCTCCCTCCCTCCTCTTTGCTTGTGTAACTTTTACTTATCTTTTATCTTTTGGGACTCAGCAGAGACATCAGTCTATTCTGGAATGCTCTTCCTGAACTTCCACAATTGGGTTAGGAGCCCCTCTTTGGTTTCCCAGGTTCCTTGTGCTTATATGCATCACAGCTGTCAATACAGCGTGTCATAATTGCTACTTGACTCATTCTTTTTCCCACTCGGCAGAGCTCTGCGAGGACAGAGACTATTTCCCTCTTCACTCATTTTATTTTCAGGGTCTAGAACAGTGCTTGGCACATGGGAGAGCATCTGTAATTATTTATTTACAGAGAGTGGCTCCATGACCCTCCATTAGATTATTTGTTTCTTTTATTCACTCATTTGTTTATATATCCGTCGGTCAAATATCTATCATCCAACTAGTAGACATTGCCCAAAGATAAGACATGGTGCTGGCTGCTGTTGAGAATTCAGAAAGAAGCCCATTGCACCCTCTCCTCAAGGGCCTGAAGACCCAGTGGTTTCCCCTGCTTGTTATTGGTTTGTTTTTGCACCTCAAGTGCAGAAGGCCAGTTTTCCTTTTTTCCATTCCCCATCCCCATTTTTGCCCTCTCTGGAGGCACCCAGATTAAGGTGTTTGTGTGTATTATTTTATTTGTCTGTATTCTTGTAAAACATGTATTTCTATGTCGTGCACACGTATTTTAAGTTTATGTAAACGGTATATAAGAAACCGTATTCTGCTTTTTCCACTCTGCATGTTAATAGGCGTCCGTGTTCTGTGTGCAACAGCCCTGTTTTACTCATTTGTTCCCACAGTGATGAGCACCTGGGTGGCCTCCAACTCCCCATTACCACAAACGCTGTGATGAACATTCTCAAACACGCCCCCTTGTTGACCGATGGCAGACTCCCTAAGAGTTTGTAGCATATGAGCCGTAAGACTCAGGAGCAAGATTGCTGGGTCATAGCATATATATGCATTTATAATGGCTGAGTATTGCCAAATTCTCTCCAGAATGACCATCTAGATCTTGTAGATTGGTAAGAGTTCCTTATGTATTCTAGATTCTAGTCCCTTGTCAGTTTTGACATTGCATATCTCTTCTTCCAATATATTGTATGTTAGCTTTGTCCGTGGTGTCCTTTTTTTTAAAAAAAAAAAATTATCATTTTTTTCCCTCCTCCAAAATGTATTACAGAGATTGGTTTTGGATGGCCCTAAATGATCCTTTTATTATGAACAAAAGTGGGTAGCTTTTTACACTAACATAAATTTTTCTGTTCTGAGATGTAGCTATAGATAGCATCACACCTATGTGGACCCAGCATGCTTAAATGAGTTGAGCTTTAATGCAGAGAAATCCCTATTAACCATAAGACTACATAAATGTCTGTCCATTTTATAAATAGGGCTACAAGGTTGTAAATAAGAAATTATAGATATTTGTGATAATCCCCATAAATAACGAAAACAAGAGAAAAGAGAAGGAAAAACTCATGAGAAGGTGTTTGTGACCTTGGAGTCAGAAAAGCTGACAAAAGAGTCAAATTGGCTTTCCCTTGGGCAGGCCTCTGTTTATATTCCTTATGAAAATTCAGAAACAGCCTCCTTAATAGTTCCTATTGGTTCTGCATATTTTATCTTGGCTGGCAGGTAGCCTGTTAGAATTACCAAAGATTCCAGGAGTGCAGGTATTAAAAAATATCCAAATTCCTTGCTATATATTGAGCCTTTATGATGTAGTCCCAATAATCTCAATCTCATCTGTTCCTTCCAACCCCTCCCTACTTCTATGTGATGGAAAGCCACATCAAATTCCTTACTTTGGTTTTCCTTAGCATGCTACTTGTGAGCACAGGCTGGTGTCTCTGTCTGTAAGGGACTTCTGCCTGAAGGACTTCAACTTGTACTCACGACCCAGCCTAAGTTGTATCTCATTTATTTCACCCCTTCATCCTCCCCTTCCCCCTTCCCAATTTCATCGCAGGGGCAACTACAGTATCAGGTATACACCTCAATTATTGTATATACTGTGATGTCTTGTACTTGTTATGTCTGCCTGTTCCAGCTCTCGCTTAACTGAGAGCTTCTTGAGGAAGGAACAGGATCTGAGCGAAATCTCAGACATATGGCGGAGATTCAATAATTCTGTCTAACATGAGGGAAATCTGCTTTCTTGCATGTTAAAGATAGCCCAGATCCTCAAGCTTTTAAAATATCAACTAACTAATCTGATGAGTAAATTCATGCTGTCGTGTTACTGGTTTAGTGTGTAAAATCTTCCACGTGATAGTCACATCTTAAGAGAAAATTTCTGGAAACAGGATTCATAGAAATATAGAGGGATGATTTTAACGATGGACTTTACAGGTAGCAATATAGCAGCTAGAAAGTGTTGAGGATATTTGGGGTCAGGCAGTCCTTTTAATGCCACTCAAATTACTCACTTGTGTAAATATCAATATTTAGGAATATCTTGGGTATGTTCACAGTGTTAGCCTTTATTCCCAAGCTTTATATTTGTATGTTTCTCAGTAACATGGGCAGATAAGTATATAGCACATAGAATTTCTGAGTAGCTACTTTGATATCATGAAAACAATACACTGAGACTTTACTCTGAATGAGATGTGTTTGATGATATGCTTTTTGCCAGGAGTTCACTGCTAGAGGAGGTGGAAATAACCTGGGAGGCATAGGAACATTTCTCCCAAGAAGAAGATTCCTTTTTTAGGATCCTCAATGGGACTTTCTTTCCTGACCTTTCTTCCCCAGCCCTGAACATCTGTCTGGGGAAGGGCGCTCTCTCCACAAACGCAGAAGTCAGATAGACAGGTTAGCTCATTTGTTAAGCCATTGGGTACTCAGGCAGCAATCTCCTTTTATTTTGCTCTTCTATTTATTTTTATACACTTGTTTTATTTTCTTTCTTTTTTAAACAGGATGACTTCATTGTCACCTCAGTTCACTTGGAAAACACAACCACACCCTGGTATCCACGCCTTAATTTCTATTCCAAAATCCTGGGGTCTGGAAACTGGGATTCTCACAGGTCTGGAATGGGTCTGGCAGCTATTCTCATCCCAATCAACTAGGCTGGGGGTAAACAACCATGGTGAACACATGTGACTACCGGGAGTGCCCTGCAACCAAGGCAGGAGGACAGTTCCAAAAACGAGGACTGAACATACAACCTGGTCTGTGTCTGCTGTCACAGCTCTCCTTATGCAAGCAAAGGTTTTCTAGCCACTAACCTAAGGCTTACTTTTGAGAACTAGCCAATTCTTTTTTCACCCCAACATGTAGAAAGAGAGGGAGGGAGGGAGGAAGAGAGAGAGAGAGAGGAAGGGAGAGAGAGGGAGAAGAATGAAGGAAGGAATGAAGGAAGAAAGGAGAAGAGAAGAGAAGAGAAGGGAAGAGAAAAAAGAAAACGAACACACACATCTCTGTTTCACGCTGTAGGTACATATGTGTGCCCATATACAGAAATGCATATTGTCAGAGATACTGAAGTACAAACATATGCTCCCTTGAGGATCCAGCATATGAGCTTTTCAACGCACACACTCCATACAAAAATTTCCTGGGGAAAGCAAATAATTTCAAATTTTGGGAAAGAGCAGAGATCTGTTATGATAATAGTGTTCAACAAGTATAACATTCTGGCCACAGAGCAAATACCTTATGGGGGGAAAAAAATGCTGAAATGGCTTGATTGGGATTTTAATGAGAAATTTTTCTCCTCTTCTTCACCCTTCACCCTCGTTCTTCACCCCTAGTTTTTTGCTCTAGCTGTCCAGTCAAGAGCCCTGCACTGGGGAACACTGAGAGAATGTTAACAATTCAATTCTACCAATTAATTTGCAGCACTTTCACCATCCTGCTCAGCGGGGCCTCTCTTGCAAGCTGCTGAAAACATAACAATGCGCCTCTCCATTGTGAATGTGTAATGGTATGTTCACCAGGGGGCTTAAAAATCCTTGGGGCTACAATATCTGCTCCTTGGGCACACGCTATAGAGACTAAAACATGTCTCCCCCTCACACTTGGATGTGCGTAAATTCTTATGTGACAGTAAAATGTGAAACAGGAATCCCTTCTTCGAAGAGAAAAGGCAAAACCCAGGGCATACAGGAAATGTTCAGACCCACTGACTTAACATACACATGTAAACACTCCCTCTGTCTCTGGTTCCTCCCTGCCGATTAATGAAAAGGCCCTCTCAAGAAGCCAGGTTTGAGTTGTAAGGTTACCATCACACCCCAGATTTGCATGGAAGTTTTAGAAATTGAATC
Source organism: Pteropus alecto (assembly GCF_000325575.1). Taxonomy (NCBI): domain Eukaryota; kingdom Metazoa; phylum Chordata; class Mammalia; order Chiroptera; family Pteropodidae; genus Pteropus; species Pteropus alecto. Next base: position 7,076,666 of record NW_006434369.1, read on the forward strand.
GGCCCTTTAGTGCAATGTGTATTGAGCACTCTTGATGCTGGATCTCATGTGGGGAGGACCAGGAGTAGATCCTCCCTATGGAGCTCACACAGTCTGGTTTTGGAGCTCTCAGTGCAGAGGTGAAGTGTGAACAGATTTAAGGGAAGACGTCAGGCTGAGGATAATGAAGTACCAAATGAATATTACTAATATTGAGTACTGTTTTTAGCCACAGCTTAGTATAAAAGAGGAAGGAAGGAGAAGAGAATTGGAATTTTTTTTTTTTCCCTAGTTGGGTATGATGGGTGTATTTGCCTGGGAATAACTCACTGTGATTGAGGAGAGGAAATAGTGAATTCTGTTGTGAAAACAAGGGTGTATATGGGGCCCTGGAGGAGTTGGTTTTTAAAACCTAGCTGATTTTCACTATAAACTTTACAATTTGAGTTGTGTCACGAATTCAGTGGTTCTCAAACCAGAGATCATTTTATTTTTTTATTTTTTTATTTTTTATTTTTATTAAGTTTATTGGGGTAACATTGGTTAATATAATTATATAATTTTCAGGTGTACCTTATAATTTAACATCTGTATATTCTACTGTGTGTTTACCACCCAAAGTCCAGTTTCCTTCAGCTACCACATATTTGATCCATTTTACCCTCCCCCTACCCCCCTATATTTGACCCCCTTTACCCCATCTACCTCTCACTTCTCCCCCACCCCCTACCCTCTGGTGACCACTAGTCTATAGTCCATGTCCATGAGTCTCTGTTTGCTTGTTCTGTTCCTTTGTTGCTTTTAGGTTTATATCCCACGTATAAGTGATATCATGTAATTTTCAACTTTTTCTGTCTGGCTTATTTCGCTTAGCATGATTATCTCGAGTTCCATCCATGTTGTCGCAAATGGCAGTATTTCATCTCTTCTATGGCTGAGTAATATTCCATTGTATATATGTACCACAGCTTCTTTAGCCAATCATCTATTGTAGGACACTTCGGTTGCTTCCATGTCCTGGCCACGGTGAATAATGCTGCTATGAACATTGGTGTGCAAATATCTTTATTGATATGATTTTTTAAGTCTTTGGGGTAAATACCCAGTAGAGGGATTGGATCATATGGTAGATCAATTTTTAGTTTTTTGAGGAAGCTCCATACTGTTTTCCATAGTGGCTGTACCAATTTGCAATCCCACCAGCAGTGTATGAGGGTTCCTTTTTCTCCGCATCCTCTCCAACATGTGTTATTACTTGTCCTGTTGATTATAGCTATTCTAACAGTTATGAGATGGTATCTCATTGTGGTTTTGATTTGCATTTCTCTAATAGCAAGCGATGTTGAGCATTTTTTCATATGTTTGTTGGCCATTTGTATGTCTTCTGGGGAGAAGTGTCTGTTCAGATCCTCTGCCCATTTTTTGATTGGATTGTTTTTTGTTCTTGTCATTGAGTCATATGAGTTCTTTGTATATTTTGGATATTAGGCTCTTATGAGATTGTTTTAAATATAGAAGGTTGAGAATCTCTGGTTAAAGGAGAGGGAAAACAGGGAGAAATGTAAAGACACAGGATCATGAAGCAGCTACGTGAATGACTGGAGCTAATGTCCTCTGCAAGTGGAACGTTCTCAGCTCACAAGAAAATACCTAGGAATTTGGTAAAACTGTCAACAATCAAATTCCCTTAAAACTAAACCTAATTTTGATGTCTTGGCTCTGGAATGTTTTGTATTCTCACCACTGCCCACTCTAAGCCTGTAGAAGTTTATAGGACAGGTAGTTTCTACTAGGAATGGTGGAGATAAAAGAAGTTTTGGATCCCATAGTTTTCAAAGTGTTACTAGTGTCAGGAGAGTGATTCTGCTAGGATAAACTCTCCTTGCTCCTTAACACTCACCCTACCAGTTAGAGGAATCTTTGACATCAAAACAAAACAAGCCAGTATACTTAATTGGAGCTGATGTCATCCATTGAGGATGATGTGAAGAGAGCAGTTTATAGCTGCTGTGATGACTGTTGCAATACATGAGGGCCCAGGAAAGAGTAAAAGGCTCCATCACACCATCATGCCACAGTTCATTATTTTGAAAGGGGTAAAGTCAAAGCGACATTTACTGTACAGATGTCCTTTCTTCACACGAAATAACATTGTAATGTCTCTAAGGAAAATTAATGCTTGACTTGGCAAGGCGTTCTTTACAATTACTAAGGAAACCGGTTGTGGGGTAGCCAGAGTACTTCTTGGTGGAGATGAACATATAAAACTGAAATTGGGCACACGATTATGTTCAGAACTGGAGCTCATCACCTGCTTCACTCATATCCCCAACCACCACTCTTTTCAGCTGAAGTTGCGCATTTTCAAGAAACAAGAAGAAATCAGAGCGGTAGAATAATAGCTCTTCCAGTTAAAAGTGGTGGAATTTGTCAGAGAAAGAATGCATGCTGCACATTGAGAGGCTCCAATAAGAGGACCATGGAAAAGAAAGGATGTTGGAAAGACTGAAAAATGTGAGAGAAGGAGCTTCCAGATGGGGCATTCTCCTTGCAGAAACTCAGCTTAGGACGACCTCCTTCCCTTTTTAGTAAGAAGAAAATAATTAAGTTAGACAAAGTACAATTTCAGTTCCTGCTATGCTATACTAGTCTTTTCACATTTAACTCATTCGAAAAATATAATTAAAAATAAGATGCCATTCCAATTGTAGCAAAATTTTTATTGCAATATTTTGGAATTAATTTAACCAAGATTATGTCAGACTTAAAAGATTTGAAACTCTGATAAAAATACAGATAATGATATCAATAAATATCATGTTCTTGGGTAAACAATTTAATATTATGAAGATTGCAAGTCTCCCCAAATGAATATATAATCTCAATGCACTCTCAATCAAAATTTCAGTTGGATTTCTTCTCAGGTACTCAATACATGTATAAAAGAATAAAGATTTACAAATAGCTAAGTGAATGTTAAGAAAGAGACAGAAAAGTAAAAAGAGAAACTTACCAACTCAGATATCAAAACATACAACAAAGCCATAGTAACACAAACAGTCTACAGAAACAGACATATAGACCAAATGGAACAGAATAGGAAGCTCAAAGATAGACCTGAACTGCTGGAGTAGAAGAATATATTTGCAATTTTTAAAACTAACAAAAGATTAATATGTAGAATATGCAAAGAAGGCCTGCAGATCAACTCCAATAGAAAATTAACAAAAGATAGGAATTTTAAGAAGGAGAAAATTCAGAAGACAATAAACATATAAAGAAATGCTCTTATGTACTAATAAACAGAAATGCAAATAAGAACAATGAGATTTTGCTTTACACCAATTTTGACTGAAAAAAATTAGAAAACTAAATAATGTCAGCTGATGGTGGAGAGTGGGATTTGAGTTACGTAATATTCCTCATGCCCTGCTGTTTGAGTCTTGACTGATGTGTAACCATTTTCATGAGTAATCTTGCACTACGCAGATAAGTTAAATATCTGCATAAACTGTAGCCCAGATGTTCCATGAGTAGGTATATATCCCTGAGAAATTTTCACACTGGTCTGGATGGAGAAATATATAAAAATGTATATGTTAATATATTGCCATACTATTGTGTTGACCAAGAGTAGGAGACTACTTGTCTGTCACCAGAAGAATGATCAGGTACAATCTAAAATAGACAACATATATCAGGTAGATGTATATTGTCTATTTAAGTGCTATGCAGTAATGAGAAACAATTGGCTAAATGCATATTAGCAGCATGGATTATCTTGAAAACATAATGCTGATTTAAAAGAGAAAGAAAAAGAATAAAATGTGCAACACAAACTGTTCCTGCAGTTAAAAATAAAAATACCCGCATACCAAAGAGCAATAAACACTGTGCAAGAAAACATATAGACAGAAAGACGGATGTTAAACACATCAAAATAATTGTTTATGGGGAAGAGTTAATGGAGTAATAAACGAAGACAAAGGGGATAGATAAAACAAAACACCAGAGAGACAGACAAGAGAAGAGCCGATATGGACCAAAGATAGTATTGTGCTCAGAGCTATCAAGTATGATTATATCCAACAGTGTTCTACATTTGAGGTTAAAGAAAGGTTTAACTGACCTGTCAGTATGGAATTACTGAAGCGTCCATCAGAGTTGGGTGAGGAAGACTAAAAATCAGGAAGTACCTGGGGACAGATGACCACTATCCCAGTCATCTTTGGGGGGAAAGAGAAATGGGTCTGGGAAGAAGGTGACACCAGACTAGCCATGAATCAGTGGGTGGAATCACCAGGGGTTTAGGAAGTAGCCAAGAAAAACTCTCTCCAGGCATGAGGGGCTGTAAGAGTGAATTCCTTGAATGCCCTTCATGGTTATCTTTGAGGAAGAAACAAGGCCATTCTTACGTACTAAGGTTAAAAAATTGGAATATAGAGGAGAAAGAAGGAATTATGAACTCCTGGTGGGGGGTCCTGAGTAAAGTTAGCAGGTAGGGGGAGCTAGGCAGCCAGGAGAAGACATAGGAGGGCACTGAGAGACAGAGTGTAGTGTGGAGACCACCAGTGATGGGGAGGGATGAGACACAGATAAGAGGGAAATGAGAGTGTCCAAAAGCTGTTGGCTTGTGCAGGGCTGGACATGGTGCTGTAGTAACAGAGCAAATGGGGCATGGTCTCTGCCTAGAGTTTCTTGCCCTACTTTTGCTTTTCTGTCACACTAGATGTCATTCTCAGAAGACCTGACCAAAGTAACATCCTGCCTGGACACTCTTCAGGCCTGTCTGGACAGTAGGATATTGCTCATCGGGCCTCATTGTCCCAGGACAGGATTGTCAAGAACACAGCAAACATTCACTTGTATGTGAAGTTACATCTCCTTCACCCACTCCTGTGCACATTCCTGTAACTTGTAATGGCTCAGTCTACTTTGGGTTATTTTCAACCTTCCCCCAGTTTCCCCATCTGGTCCGCAAGTTTTCTCCTTTTTTTTTTTTGCCCTTCCCCCATTTCTCAGCAACTCAGCTCTTCTCCAGAATTCTCTTTGCAAAATCTCTTCCTCTGCCACCTCACCTCCTTTTTCTTACACATTCATGTTCTACTGCAGCATGTGGGGAAGATGATTTAAGGATGTTGATTTAATTATAACATCCTTCGTGATGCTTTCGACCTTGAGAAAACTTGGGAAAACAAAGGTTTATCACCTGTATAATCTAGAGCTAAAATATCCAGGTGATGTGGAAGTGGGCCATATTTAGGGACAGGCAGAGGGGAACACTGTGGAAATTGCATCTCAGCTTGGGTTCTGTCTTTCTGTTGTCTGCCCTGCCAGTTCTCACCACACTAACTTCAGTGAAACGTAACTGCGTAACTGCGTTGTCAAGTGCAAGAGTTCTGTGTGTCTGGGTGTACTCAGACTTTGTATATTTTTTGTGTCTCTGTGTTTCAAAAACATTTCACTTCAATAACAAAGAGGCCTGTTGCTAGGAGGTTTTGAAAATATATCATCGATGGAGACAAGCGCCACCAAATGCCCTCTTGTTTTTGCCGATGTGAATCGGGATGACCTTTTCACCCTCTTCAAGAGGATATTTATAAGAACCAGACATGGCACACATGTTAGAGAGATAACGTGAGAGGAGGCCAAGCACAGCTGGAAAGAAGCAGAGAGCACTCCTCTCTCTAGAATGATGTTCGTGAAAACCCGCCTGTAGCTGTTATATTTTTCTAGTTGATCTTTGAAACTCTGCCCAGAGTGTACACACACACGCACACACACTTTTTGTTTCTCTATTTCTTTCCCAGAAGCAGAAGCTTAATCCCATGATGTTTAGAAGGAAGGAAGTAGAGATCTGGTTAAGGCGGAGATTATTTTTAGCAGTCCATAGAATGTGACCTGGAGAAACTGGCTGGCTGTGAATGGATGGAGCTAGATGTGTCTTAGTCAGCTTAGGCTACCATAGCAAAGTGCCACAGGCTCAGAGGACTCGAATAGCAGATTTTTATTTCTCATGATTTTGGAGGCTGGAAGTTCAAGATCCAGATGCCGGCAGATCTGGATTCTCGTGAGGGCTTTCTTCTTGGCTTATAGACAGTTGCCTTCTAGCTGTATCCTCACAAGGCCTTTCCTTGATGGTCAAGGGGTGGGAGGATGGTAGGAGGGAGAGTGGGAGAGAGAGAAAGAGAGTCTTTTTCTTCTTATAAGATCACTAATTTCATAATGAGGGTCCCAATCTCATTAACTAATCTAAGCCTAGATACCTCCCAAAGGCCCTACCTCCAAATACCATCACACTGTCAGAGCTTCAATATATAAATTTTTGGGAAACACAATTCAGTGCCCAGCCTGCCAATAGTTGCCCCTGCTTGGGTCATATCCAGCCTCAGGAAACTCCCCTTCCTGGTGGGGCCAGCATCCCTGGGGAAGGTGGTGGTCACATGAACTGAATGGAGAGGGAAGCAGAAGTACTTTCTAAGAAAACTAGCTCAAGGGCTCCCCTATTCTACAAAAATGTACTAGCCTTTGATTTTGAACCAAATCAGTGGGTATTGGAGCTTTCCAGTTGGTCAAAAACCTCAAAAAACATTGTACTTTTACTTAAATATTTGTTAGATGCAGGTTTTTTTTTTTATTATATTAACTTAATACTTGATATAATGTAATAGAGATTTAAATTTTTCCTATCATTTCAGTTTTCAAAAGTTTACTTTTTAATATAATCAGAGTATTTTTCTTGACATCATGTGGAAAACTTACCTATCCATTTAAGCAAATCCCTATTTATTTTTTATATCCTTTCCCTTTACCTGATGGTACAAAGCATTGTGTAGAATTATTTATTCCTTCACAAGGGCCATTTTGTTGTAAACTATTTTATTTTCAATTTCTCTTTAGTGTATATTTAAAAGTGAAAAACTGGACTGTGCTTGTAGCGAGTTACTTCTTCTACCTCTGTGTTTTGCGGAGAAGAGAGGTGAGATCTGTTCCTGGGGAGACAGCCAGGGACCGTGGGATGGTGGTGATGGAGGCTGTATGACTCCCTTGGTGGCGTGAGGTCTGTGGCAGCCAGCACACCAACAGCTTGATTACCTCTCTATTCAGGGTGAGCATTGAGGCTGGCTAATGTGAGGAAGGGACGAAGGCCAGTTGCAAGGAGAGTTCGTTTTTTTAGCAGCTGGATAAAAAGACTCTTTGTTTTTTTGTTTTGTTTCGTTTTGTTTTTTTTTTCTCTCTTTTTCTTAGATTTGTATAAAAGTTTCAAGTTGTTTGTGACCAAATGTCCACAGTAACATCGGATCATGTTCCAGTAGCTTGAACCTGAGCAGCCGCACCTCACCATTTCAAAAGACAAAATAGGTGTGCGAGAGGGGCCGTCCATGCTCCTTCTACTTAGGGAGGCTTCTGTACGACAGGCACAATGGTCTTGGCAGCGTTAATGCCTCATTTGCTTTAAGCAGATACAGGGATTTGCAGTTTTTGAAAACAAATTCAATTAACACCCTTTTCTTTGGGTGTGTCCCCCACCTCCCCCTTCAGAAGTCATTTACCCCCTGTCTACTTACAACAGATTCTTCCATAGAGGCAGCTGGGCAGTCTCCCTCCAGCCCTGTACTTCTCTGTGATGAAAGAGGTAGTAAAAGTAAGTCCTTTTCTGTCTACGTATTCAAATTTATAGAAGGAAAGTGCCAAATTATCCTTCAGAATGTTATAAGACCTGACTTGACCTCAAATTGTACTGTGAGAAGAAACAGATGGGAAAAGAAAAGAGGTCCTTTTTAAATGAAACCCTTTCTTCTATCAAGAGGCTTCTACAAAAAACTGAACCCCTTACCCCATTCCCAAGGATTGAGGCGAGTCCAGGAGAGCCCCACCCAGCTTATTGGTATAAGCAATCTGGTGTAGGAACAGATAAATTGCCTGATCACAGCATTGCAATTGGTTTTGAAAACACACTTGCACAGTGGCAGTGAGCCAAACATTCCCTTCCCTTCATTGCCTTTCATTTCAGAAGACTGATTTCCAACATAAAGTATTTTTTCTTTCTGGGTTCCCCAAACTTCTTCGGAAGAGGCAAAGTATCCCCAATCTTTAGTACTGGGTCCTG
>NW_006434369.1:7084769-7117347 GCF_000325575.1 Pteropus alecto
AGGGAAAGAAGTCTGAGCTCAGCTTTGCTGAATTTTTATAGCAAGATGGAACTGACCAACAATCACTTGTCTTGCTTGGAGCCAGCTCACATATGAAGAGATTGAAACATCGTCAGACTTTCAGTGTTGCGGTGCTGGATCCAAGGTCCAATAAAAATAGAGAAAAATATCTTTTGACAGCATAGGAAGCATATGTGGGCATGAATGTGAAGCTTCCCTACTCCTGGCATTTCCAATCCATGTGACATTAATGTCTCTTCTCCATGTAACAAGGGAAAATCCGATGTGAGAGTGAGGCTTGCTTTCAGTCTTGGTGACTGAGATCATTGTGCTGGTAGACATATGACATGACGTAAATGTCGTAGGAGCACAGGACTTTTATTATGGTGATAGTGTGCATATGTGTGTGCGTGCGTGCGTGTGTGCGTGTGTGTGTGTATGTGTAGAAAGAAGGGGAAGTGACAGAATTCATATTCCCCAGGGTAGAACTTTGGCCTTTGTTTTAGCTTTTGCATTATGAAGAGTTGCATACGGCTATAAATACGAACGTGATTGGCAAAACTGCAGATTAAGTAAAATCTGTGAAGGGCGTAGAATGCTTTATACACATTGCACGTTGGCAGTGTCTATTCATAGGATGCACATTCTAGAATTTGTTCTCTCTCTCACTCTCTCTCGCTTACTCATTCTTTTATGTGTACTTTCTCCCTCCTCTCTAGCTACACAGCCTAACTAGAGATGTGTAAGCAGGGCAACTCTCAAGATCATATCTGTTTGGATCTAAGGGCAGGGCTATTCCCTGATGTTGGCAAAGGGATTATTTAACAAGAAGTCCTCGTCAGTGTCAACGTGATACATGGGATGATGTCATGCTTGTGAAAAATAAGGATATAAGTCGATAGTCTCTCACTGGCTTTGAAGTTGAAAATGCTTTTACATAAATTTCTTCTTATTCCTTGTCTATTAGTCCCTAATTGGAAATGACATCTGAAAATTTTCTCCTGCTAACTTTGTATTGTGATTTTGCATCAGGCTGCTCATTAGAAAACTTTAGCTGCAAGACTGCTTTTACTAAACGCTGGAGCTATCTACGTCTTCTCACTTCCTGCCTTTTCACCAAGGCATGGAAGGAGATTGCTTTGCCACAGAATTTGGTAAGTTCGAAATATATAAGTTCTTCTCCTGATTCAGGAATGGCTGTAAACATTCAGACTCTACAACCCTTTGAATTTTGTAAAACACAGCTTGTTATAAGAATTACTGTGAATTCTTCACAGATGACAATTAGCCTGAAGAAGAAAGACCAAAAATCACCACTGCTATGAAATGAACTATTTAAAATGAATGTATCTGTTTCTGAGGCAAATCCAGGATGGATGTTAGCATTTTGAGAACTTTATAAATCTTACTGTATTTTAAAATTCTGTAGGGGCTGAAAAATAATAATACTTTTCTCTTACCTTCTAGGTTCTTTTAGCTGAGCTAATCAAATTAACAGAGTCAAATAAATGGGAGAAAATAAAAATGCAATAGATACACACAGAGAATTCATATAAGCATAAAAATTCCCAAAGACAGTGAGGTAAAATTGAGATGATGTGTAAAATTGAGATATATATCATTTTGAACAAAGGAGAAAGGGGGGTGGGTAGGGGGTCTAAGGTTACAAAAGAAGTAGGCAATTTACAGGTAGTTGAGGAACTGTAGAAAACACATGGCAGGTAAATTCTTGCTAGGCAACCCAGAAACAATACAACACAGGGAGTGCCTACTAAACAGGCCCCCTCTTGATGCCCTCCCACCCACCATAATTCAAATTAGTCTGCTAAGACGAACACCCTAAGATTTCTTTCCTGGAGTGGGTCTTTCCTTCTGAGTCTCTTAGACAGGAAAGAGGGGGAGGGTCAAAGATTTTTTTTCTAAGTCTTTTGTTTCTTAAATAACCAGCTTAAAATCAGTATCCCCAAAGGCAGCTTTAGTATGGCAAAACTTTGTTCCTCTTCAATTATCTGACCTGTCTTCCTCCCTGGAAGAAAGCTTGTAACTGAAGAAGGCATACTTGTAAAGAAACATTTTGAATGTTCTCCACATCCATTGCTTCTCAAAGTTTAATGTGCATATGAATCATTTGCGCATATGGTTAAAATGCTGATTCTGATCCCTTAGGCTGGGAATGGAGCCCAAGATTCTGCATTTTTAACAGTTTCAGGTGATGGTCGTCAGCCACAGCTGGAGACCTCCTTGATCGTCTCTCAGCTCCTCATTGTCAGTGCAGGAGAATTGGGCATGGAATGGGCAGGGTGCACAATTTCTGAAAAATTGTTCTGACTGCTCCCAGCATTCTGCTCATTCACAGATCCTCTTCAAAGTATTTAGAATAAATTAAACAATGCTGTGCTTTTGCAGGAGCCAGCAGTGTGGGAGACAAGATAGAGACAGGTTACAGAAGAGAATAGGATCAGGCAGATACAGAGAAAGATAAAGACAAATGGGGCAGACAGAGAGTCTCTCCTGTAATTCCTGTCACTCTCTATCTCTTCCATCCTTTTCTCTTTGTTTCAATTTCTTTTTTTTTCCATCTTGTTTCCCTCATTGCTTTTCTGTCTGTTGTAAGATAACAGAATAATTTCGCTCAAGTTCAGAGGCAAGTGGGGGCTTGTAGGAAAACTGGACTGCGCTGGGAGCCAGGAGAACAACATCTGAGCTCCAGCTCTGCCACTGGGTGTGGCTGGGCCAGTAACTTCAGTTTCGGGGCCTCCGTTATTTTTTCTGTAACGTGAGCACATTCGGTTACATGATCTCTAGACCCTCTCCAGCTCTGCTGTGCTGTGATTTACAGTCCGTGTCAATGTGTCTGTTACTTGGGGCAAATCTGTTCAACTTTCAATGTAAACTAGTAACTGTAATGTTATCAGGGTTAGCAGAGTGCGTAATTCCCATTTCCACCAGGCATGTAAATGTGTGCTCAGGAAGCTCTAGAGAACTGCATCCCCCAGCCCCACCCCGGCATCATTGGTGCCTGCCGTGGCGAAGTTGAACAACCACTCTCTAGATTCCTCAGAACTGAAAATCTGTTCTGTGGGGCTTTCGCAGCCTTTGCCATTCTAGAAGTTTTAAAAGATTGCCATCATTATTATTCCTATTATTTGAGGGGAAGAGTCTTACTTTACATCCCCCAGAATCAGAAAACTCACTTGGAAGCCTTGAGAGCCCACACTGTGAAACCTGTTTAGTAAATAATGTCATTGTTATTTCTTAGGGAAAGCGGAGGGGTTGTGTGTGTGTGGATTGTTTAAGGAGGTGGAGAGAGTGTGGTGGAAGGAAGGGTGGCTGACCCATTAACTTTCTTTTGTTGTTATCTTTAAGTTTGATTTACAAGTGTAATAACCAATAAGTAGTAATCAGATACAGAAAAATCAAGTGGAAGGGAAAACAAAGAGAAGTCATTCAGTATCCAGAGGATAAGGCCTGTCTTCACTCAGTCGGTGACTGTGTTGAGTGCACTAGGATATGAAAACAGGAGTTCATCACCTCCAGAAATAGTTTTGACTGGCTTTTACTCTTGTCTGGGTCTCGATTCAGTAGAGAAAATAAAAACAATTGGTTGAGAAGTTGAAGTTACTGATAATGATGCAGAGAACAGGCTATACCTTACGTAGGTAATGGTATTTTGAGATTACTTTTTAGGGATGGGCAACCAACACAGAAGGTCTTCATGGGCCTCATGTTGTCGGATTCACAGGTCAGTGCCCACCCAGTCCTGTTAACCAGTTAGGGTCCTTTCACCGGACTGCTCATACTAAAGAGCACTTGAGAGATGGAGCAGCCTAAACCTGAAAGGCCTAAAACTCATTGCCTTCTGATGTCCTAACAGCTGCCTAACGAAGACGGCAGCCCTCTATTAATTATGAAAGCATTCCTGTGACACTGGGTATCAGAATCATCACTTGCCTTTGCCAGACATTGACCTTTATCACTGAACCTCAAATGAGAGGCTAGCCAAAGTAAATATGCCAGTTGGGAAATCAGTTTTTCCAAAGTTGGTACTTTGGAGAATTTTAAGTACATTTGTGGAAGTAGGAGGTAGATATGACATAAGCGAGGGGAGAAAACTGCTCTGGGAGGGTAGGTAACATTGTTTGCACGTAGTTTTGTTGTGATTTTCTCTTATTTATTTTTCTAGAGATATAAGGGTTTCCTATGAGATCTCCTAAGCTAACTGCCCTTACTAATAATGGTTCTAATGGTCTCCAAATTATCATTCAGATGGTTTCAGGAGCTCTGTGTCAGGAACAGAGGTCAAAGACCACTGTTAGAACAAGAGGTACTCCTAGTATTCTTATCACTTAGGAAGTTACAAGGATTTTGGGAGCTCTGCACCAGGAATTGGGGGCAGAGACCAATACATATTTTCTATTATCTCATACTTCTCATTGCAATTTTGAAAATTTTAGTATTATACATATCTATGAATTCATTGTCCACAAGAACTGGAATATTAACACGAACATTCGTCTACTTATGCATTGAGCCCCATCCCATAATGCTGCTAACTCGCTGTTCTGAGCCTTGTATTTAATTATTCCCTTGCTTTATTTAAATATGGTTTTATTACCTAAATGTATTCCTAAAAAGTATCTTGTTAAATTTTAGTTACCTTAAATGTTATGAAAATTTTATCATTCTATGTGTTATCTTCTGGGACTTGCTTTTTTCGTTTAATAATATCTTGCTAAGATTCATCCATAGTGTTGCATGCACAGTATATTTGAACTACTTTATATTCCATTGTATGAATATGCCAAAATTTGTTTATCCAGTGAATGGGTCTTTTGGGTGCTTCCAGGTTTTGCCAATGGGGACCGTGTTGCTGAGAACATTTTTGTACAATTTCCCACTGCTCTTAGGGTTAAGATGAAATCCATCATGCGGCCTCAAAGTCTCTGCAGGGCCTGGGCCCTACCAAACTTTGTACCTTCATACCTCATGGCTCACTTCCCTCCTTTTCTATGCTTCTGTAACTCCATAGAAGTATAGTAACGGGTAGAAGAAAGTAAGAGTGTGTTAAAGAAACTGAAATACGAGGTCTTTCTCTTGCCCTTTTCCTTGTTAACTTCAGCATTTCCTCCAAATCCAAAATCAATCAGTAATCGAAACTTTGGTGTCTCTTACTTGAGATCCCAGAACAGGAACTCGATTCACCCATTTTGTGCTTTTATAGTTCCATATGCCTCCTCTTTAGAACACCTGCTGTGGTTATCGTTTTTAGTATACTGCATTTGGATGACAATTTGAGTAATACCTGCTCTCCGGCTGGACTCTGAGCTCTGAGAGCAGAGACTGTTACTGTCTACATTTGTACTCCCGGGACCTAGCATGATACCTAGCACATAGTAGGAGCTCAATATATATTTTCAAATGAATAAAACAGTATTTCACAAAGAGTTGGGGAATGACTGAAAATGAAGGGAGACCACATAACAGGATACAATAGGCTTTTTCTTCAAACCTCTAGAGCAGGAATTGGTAAACTTTTCCTGTACAAGGCCAGGTAGTCAGCATTTTTGACTTTGCAGGCCATGTGGTCTCTGACAAAATTACTCAGTGTTTCTATTGTGTCAAGAAAGCAGCCATAGGAAATATGTAAACAAATGAACATGGGTATGTTTCAATAAAACTTTATCTATGGACACCAAAATTGAATTTTGTATAATTTTAATTTTCATGCGTCATGAAATGTGATTGATGTGTTACTAAATATAATTATTTATATTTTTCACAATCATTTAAAAATATGAGAATCTTTCTTAGCTTGTGGGCTGTTCAAAAGCAGGTGGTGAGCCAGAATTGACCTCTTGACTGTGGTTGGCTGACTCCTGCTCTAGAATAGCCCTGTACCTTTGTCCATCCAGTGACATTGGATCAAGATCAGCCCTTAACCACTATCTGTATACAGGCAGCCACTGGAGATGGAAAGTGAGAAACGTTCCAGAGTTAGTGTCTAATTTAAAGAATTAAAAGATACTTTTTTAAAAGAAAACTTTTTTTTGAAAAGTTGCCAAATGGTTCTCCCATCTCTCAGCCCTTTTGTTACTATCTTTCTCCTTTGATACTGAAATGAAAACTCAGGCACTTAAAAGTTCATCTTATGACAGCCATGTCATCACCCCAAATTGCATAACAGAGAAACTGCACACCCACTCGCCTTGCTGTGGCTCTCCTGGCTGAGTCATTTGGCAGGAGTGAGTGAGTGACTGCTGCAATTCGTTAACACTTTTACATATCAAGTTCCTGGCCAGGCTGATATAATATGGTCTGTCCTCTTTTGCATGGTAGGTTGACCAACATTACCATGAAACCAGGAAAACAAAGCAAAACCAAGCAAACAAAGGTTTCTGCTTTGCAATATTTGTTAATATAAAACCATGTTGACACACTTTTTAATCTGTCAGCACACAAAGCCTGGAAGATAGCCCACACTGTCGGTGTGTTAACTTGATCTGTTCACTGAGATGGAAATATTAATTTATTGGAGGAGATGATTAATTAATTGGAGAGATGTGTATGAGTGCATTTCTGTAAAAAAAAGTGGCAGTAGGTAGCCCCGGCATGCACCATCAGGACTGGAGAAAGGAATGGAGTGATGAGGAGGATAGGGCACCATTACCTTCTCATGGCCCTAGTTGTCAAGTGGCAGATGAAGTTCCTTGACTTATTATGTGGAAATTGTTAGCATTATATATCCCTGCAGTTGAAGAGTGCTTGAAAGACCATCTAATTCTGACCTCTGCACTTAGAAACCTGTCCAAGTCATTTTTGGTCTCTACTTGAAGGCTGATTGTTTTCAAATTTTGATCAACCACTTTTGGTGAACTATCCCCACATAGCTTTCATTAGAAAATAAGCTCTGTGAGAGCAAGGAGTGTGTTAGTGTGCTAAGGTCTAGATCCAAGCCTTGTACATAGTAGAAGCTCATATAGAAATGCTGGTTGAATGAATGAGTCACAAGCTTTGAAGCTGGAAATCCATGAAAACCTAGGGGATCAGAAAGAGAGGAATAGAAGAAATGAGAAAGAGTTAGGGCAGGGAAGAAGATGGTATTGGTATAATCTGGTGGGACATATAAGAAGGCACTGGTTAGGCGCGAATTTAACAGCAGCTGGACTTTTTCAGACTGTTCTCAGACCATGAAACAGGAGTGCACAAATTTTTGGAACTTTTGGTGGAGCACCCTTTCTTGTTATTCACACAGCCACACAACAGGCTTGTAGAGTTTGTTATCCCCAGAATGGCGGAGACTGGAAAATAGAACTTGCTTCACTATGGTTTATAGGAACTCAGGAATGATGGATGACATGTTGCCTTTTAATGAATTCTCAGGATAATTGGGAGCCAGGTGGGGAAAACACTATAAAGTTGATATTAAGAAGGACAAGCTCAGCTTTCATGGAATGCCTTTTTGAATCTCTGTGAGAGCCAGACATTGCACTGGATGTGACTTTCTCATTGCGGCAATCCTTACTTTTAGGACCTTATCTCTTCCTTGAAAAGATACAAACAAAGATGAAGCAAGCTTCTACAAGGACCTTGAAACAATCATTTCAGAGGACATACAGTAAAGAAAATAGAGTTATATTTTTCAAGCCAGTTGCAGCCTTTATTTTTCCCCTCGAAATCCTTTATTTCACTTAGTTTGTTTTGTAGTATAAAGTTTCATTTTCCATCTTGCTGCACACTGGGAACTCTGGAGGCAAAAGAGACATTGTTGTCAACAGGGCGAGAGATGGCCTGTGTTGTAATTCTCTCTCTGCTGCTAATTTGTTGAGTGACGTTTAGTGTTTTACTTCACCTTGCAAAGGCCTCAATTTTTTCTGTAGAAAATTTGATGAGAATACAGTGTACTACAAGGGTTTGGTGATGGTGAAAGAAGGAAATAATGTATGTGAAAGCACCTTGAAAACTTTCTGTTCACCTTTCTTTTCCTTTGTTTTGTTATTTCAGCTTTTTGCCCGAGGCCCTTTCCTGCGAGCGTTCCCTCACCTCTCTTGTCAGCTTTCCCTCATACAGATATCCCAAACTTCAGTTATTCATGTGCCAAATTCACAATCTAGGGTATATTTGAGTACCAATTGCACTATTATTTGCTTAATATTTTCTTTAAATTCACCCACTTTTTAATTTCAATCAGTTTACTTAAAAAGGAAAAATGTGGATGCAATGGCAATGTTATTACATGATCATTATGATTTTAAAAATAAAAGCAAATTTCATGGAGTGCTGGCTTGAGCGCCCCTTCCTCAATGACCCTTACTACCCAGTAAGTCTGTCTCCCTGTTGTATACTTGCCTCCTCTTCTGTAACATTCTTCACACCTCTTCTAATTATCACACTGTATCTGCCTTCTTCGTTAGAATGTAAGCTCGACGAGGGCAGGAGCAGTGCTTGTGTATCCATGGTGTAGCATAGTACATGAAACTTTAAAGATATTCAAAAATTTTTTGTGGAATTAGATAAAATTTCATCTATGTACCCACCTAAAACTATCTCCAGACCACTAGCGCAAAACTGCAGTGTACAACACATTCACTTTCTCTTTCTTCTGTCCCATTGCTTTCCAACTTGTAGACATTTGGGGTACCTGTGAGCTACAAGGTCACCATTAATTCGTAGGAAGCTGTGGGATACACAGTTAGGAGTCTGGGCACTTCTCTGTTAATCTAAATTTTAAGAATTGATATGTGCAGGGAGTCAAGAGCTTAGGGCTACAGAATTCTCAAAGCTGTGAGTTCTTGGGATGTGTAAGTAATGGGTAATTGGCAACTTACTTTTCTACCCCAAGACTTCTTCCCATATAAAGTATATTCCCACAGGGAGTGTTTTGTTGTTGATGATGCCTGGCAGTATTTAAATCTCCATGGAGTCCCCAAAGGTGGCCCTAAAGCTTAGTTGTACCTGTTGTTCCCTTGACCTCCCACATCTGGTTGTTATAAGTTTTCACAACTTATAAGTTTCTGAACATCTGAGAAAACGATTGTGCAGACATTGTAGATATCTTGGCAGGTGTCTGGTTCTGCATGGGTTCTGAGTCCTCGACAGTGGTTTTCTAGAAAAATGATGTGTTCCTTATCTATTTGCTAATTCCTTCCACATATCACAAGACTTTTCCGTAAATTCCCATCAGTCTTGACAAAGTTATCTTGTAGACTTATGTAGTGATTTTGATGGCTGCACAGAGCTGTTTGTCTTGTTCAGAACTAAATTAATAACACCACGATGGCACCTACTTTAGCACCAAACTTCTTAAACTCCCCTAATATACTAATCAGCATGTCAGTGAAATATTTTTTTTCTGGATAAAGACAAGCTTCGTGAAATGGATTAGACATTCACATGCCATTGCATAATTCAGCATGCCAGTTCAGTGCATATGATTTGCATTAATAGCCTGCACTGGAAGCTGCTGCTCATAGGTTTCTCTCATTAGGTCGAATATGGAAGATTCCAGACTGTCAATCAATTACAGTAATTTCCTTTTCCATATTTATTCCATCACTATCATTGACAGCTACCATTAAGTGACATTAATACAATACAATATCATCTTGCATTTCTACAGAGCATCTCAGGGTGCCTAATCATTCCTCTACAGCCAAGAAATTGCATTACAAAGGAAAAAGTGCCCTTATTCTCTAGGTAGAAAATAGGCTGCCTCTCTCTTGGCTTTGCAGGAGTTGCCTGGAATCTCTGGGGATGTTCCTGAATCCTGGGCATGGGTGTTTATTTTTCTGTTGTCTAAAAATACCCAAGGCTGTGCCTCTGGGGAGTGGGATGGCTTAGTGGGCGGTGAGGGCTTTCTAGAGAGCCCACTGGCTCACACTCCCTGCCTGTACTTAACCTTGATTTAGGACATGTTTACAAGGCAGAGCCAGTGGGAATCCTTGTGGAGGAATTAACGTTCTTAGGAGGGCAGCAGTTGCTATATGCCATTCTTTTGCAATAATTTCTACCTCCACACCTCCCTGCTCTACCCACACTGCACCGTCACTAAAATGTCATCGGCCACCTTGACTCAGGAGAATGGTACAAAGCCCTGTTTGCAAGACAGATTATTCCTATATGTTAAGTTGCCAGAGTTGGTATGTCCTCCTTTCCCTTCTGTCTTTCCCGTAGTCAGGGATTATCAGTTTTGCTGCACAGAAGCCATCTCTGTTTTCCATGTGTCACCGACTGAATATATGGATTACTTATTCTCTTGCTCAGTTTTAGATGATATACCTGTAGGGTTTCCAGATAAAATATAGGATGCCTAGTTATATTTGAATTTCAGATAAGCGATTAATTTTTTAGTATAAATGTGCTCCAAATATTGCATGGAATATATAAAAATTTTTATTGTTTATATGAAATTTAAATCTAACTGGGCAACCTGTATATTTATTTGCCAAATCTGGCAATTCTATCCATTAGGTGAGCCAAAGGCCTAAGAACCAAGCCCATCAAGCTACCGAGATCCTATCAGAAATCAAATCAAGACAACATATCTACATTGGGTCGAGGTATTTGGAAGAACTGTGCTCACAGCTGTGGGAGGTGCAAAACAGAGTCAGATCTGAGGAAACGGAACACAAGAAGAATGGCCACAGTCAAGAGAGAGACGGTGGTGCTAGAGCACGAAAAGTATTGGCTCAAGGACTATAGAAAAGCAAAACAGTATGTTAAAAATTGTTTCTAGTGGTTTTCTTTATCCATAAACTTTTGTGATGGCTTCTTGCAATCAAGGCTTCTGCTTCAGCCCTGGAGAAGGCTGGAGAGATTGGAAAAGAGCTTTCTGACAGGCAGAAAGGCTGTGGGTACAGTACTTGCCTTCGTGTTTTATTACTGGGGTAAAGCAAACATCATCTTGATTGATGATTGAAGGAGAGCTTGGGAGAAACAATCAATAGGTATTTGTGGATTGGATGACTGACAATGGAATGATTTTTGAGGAGAGAGCGCATGATGAAAGATATTTTACCAAGACTATTTTGGAGGAGTTCTGTGGGGAACAAGGAGAATAAGGCCCCTTCGATAACTAGGGAAAAAAATATCAACTATCTGCTCTGATGGGGTTGTCCCTGCCTCAGTATCCACACTGGATAACACCTGATGCCTCCATCCCTCCTCACCCAATAACTTAGCATCACATAGCTCAGGGTACCTCGAGTACTCATGATTACTATAGCAAATTATTATAGCTCTGTTTCTTCTGAGAATAATTATACACTGGAGGAAGAAAGTATGGAAAAAACAAGAGGCAGAATTGTGGCAGAGAGAGGGCGTTAACATGAGTGACAGAGGAAAAACAGATGAGCTGGTGGAGCAGTGTGTCAATTTTTTTTTCTGATCACTTGATATTTGTGTGATTGGGAATAAGGAACTATTTGCTTGTATTATTGTTTCTGTTATCTGTAAGGCAACCTTTATCCTTACTTTAATGACTTTGAAGCAGTTAAGAAACGTTCTCAAGAATGTTCAGGGGCAAGGGCAGAGCTAGGATTGGAAACAGGTCTTTCTTGCTCTGAGACTTGTTCTAGTTCCACTTCCTAGGCTGCTGTATATCATTGAAAAGCTACTCTGCAAACTTCCTCTCCAGTTTTACAGATGTGCATGGTGATGAAACCAACACAGATCAGTCTATTGCTTTTATATATTATATTTCATTTATTTTACTGTTTAGTAAAAAAAGAAACTTACAGTCTGAATTCAGCATAAATGGTAACGAGGATCTAGTCCCCCTTTGTGATAAAATTTATTTGCAAAGGGATAAAGACACAGACTCACTTCCATCTTTTAACTTCCTAAAATGGCCAATCTTTCTGGGAAAAAAAAATGATATTTAAGGCAGTGGCAAAGAGATTATCTGATGATTTGGTAAAATAGTTAACCGTAATATTTTACAAAAAGTAGAACTATAATCAGATGATAACCCATAGGAAGAAGCAGCTACAGAGCAACAGAAATATATTTAATCATTTTAAAGTCATCTAGATTTCTTTCTGAGGAGGACTGGAAGGCTTTTGAGATACTGGGTGGGGAAAATGATAATAGAACTGAAAAGGATCTTTATGATACTTAAAGTTTCTTGAGGGGTTGGAGGGAATGAATGAGATGATATCCACATAATAAACTTTAAGTGATTACATCTCTCCCAATAGCGCCTGTTTGGAAACCAAGAAAGAGTAAGGGACTAAAGAATTAAAAAGTTTAGTAAAAGAAGATAGTCAATCTACAATCTCTCTCCCCCGCTTTCCTTCCCCTGTGCTTTGTTTTTCCCTCAGGTTCTTCACAGCTTAAATAATAGTTAATGAAAAGGTAACTGCTATACCCTATGTTTTTGCCCTTGTGGCAGCCCTGCCCTTGTAGAAGCAGGGCTCTGCACTTCTTTGCATTTCCCTCAGTGAAAATTCACTTCGCAAGGTAGAGAATGCAGATTTTACTGAAGATTTTATAAGGAAGACTGAAGAGGAAATTTACAACTCACAATGCTCAAACTTTCGTTCCCAAATCGCCTTTAGATGTCTCTTCTCAATTTTATTCTCAGCTGTTGGGCTTTGGGTCTTTTAAATGTTCTGTAAAGTAGCTTCTCAAATTCTCCATTGTAGCGAATTGTTCTCCTCTACACATCATGATTCTTTCGCAGAAAATCTAGCTTTTCCTCACCTCTCTTAATCCTTGGCACCAGCCACCCACAGGCCTTGGGCACCCAGCTCAGATCAGGTTTGTCAAAGTGCTCCTCCTAAATACGCATGTCTCTGCTTCTCACAAGGGATTCATGTAAAACTGCTAAGAAAAATGAGATTTTCTTTATATTGCCACAGGAACATAATTTATCAGGGAACAGTATCTGGCAAAGTCTGCCATGTGCTTTGTGTTTCTTAATTTTCAGGTTACTTACTGACTTCTTATCCAAGGCTAGAGGTTGGGTTTGGTGGTAGTGGAAATAAATGGATTCCTGTCCAACCACATTTTCAGGATGACATCAATTCTTTCTCCACTGTTGAGTGTTTCCAAAGAATTCTGAGTTGATATTTACGCAGTAGCTGGGATAGAAATCGATATTTTGTTTTAACTTCTCCATCCATGAAGAGTGGCCAACTATCTTTCTTCCTTCTATTTTTTTTTAGGGGCTGCCCTTTTGGGAATTTCCCAGTGTCTCTTGCAGAGATCATAAACTTGGGCTTTTACCATGTGATAAGAATTCCTTTAGGACCACACTAAATCTCAGATTATAAGATCTTAGACTTACTATATTAATTTCCAGATTTTAATATTATTGGTTGCTATGCTTTTGGGGACACTGTAAATCCTGCCTATGGTCTATAGCCCTGGGGATACTCCAAGATGGTTGTTCAAAAGTTGGCTTGTAAATTCTTTCTTCCCTTATAGCAATTCACCCTCCTGCAGTTTTGTGTTACTTTTATAGGAATGGTGCTCATTAAGGTTATATTTTCTGAAGTGAAAATCAGGCTGTATTTGACATGCTATCAAAGCTAATTGTTAAATAAATCTAGAAAATTCAAAATGTTTTGGTTTTTAGATCTATGTAGGGAATACCTTTGTAGAGGTCATTGTGTTTTGCTGCTCATTATTAGTCTTCCCTGAAAACCTGTTTTCTGTCACTTTCTCAAACCTGAGTGAACTCTTTCCTTCTCTGACTCACCTAACTATTTTTTGGTTGCCTCATCACTATTCGATCAGTAATTTTGCTCATGCCTGAGAATTTTGCCTCTTCTTTCTCAACTTACTGATTTCTACAGTGCATTTTACTTCTTGATGTTTCTTTCCAGGTCAGATGCTTTCCCCGGTTATCCTTTTTTTCTCATTTGATGTGTATCACATACCAGGGAATATCAGCTGCTACATATATACCCTCCATATCCCTCTCCCTCCCCACCAGACTTTCCTGTACCTACTGTTGCCACAATTACTCCAGGTCTTCTTGCTCACTGTGCTTCATTTCTATCCTTGTTATTCAAGGGTAACAGTTCAACGATCTTTCTCCTTGTCTGTCCACTGAGTTCATTTACAATTTAAAATCCAAACAGTTTCTGGTTGTCAGCTTGCCTGACTGTAACCTCTAGTATTTGTTCTTTTTGTCCCTTCTTCCAACTATTCCTGTCACCTTTCATTTCTGGAGTTGTTGGTATTCATCTCAAGTTGTTTCTTTTCCTTTCTTTCTTTAACTTCCTCCCTCATTCTTTTTTGTTCTCTCTTTACATTTTAACTTTGAGTAATTATAGACTTGCGAAAAGTTGCAGCGATAGCAGTGATACTACAGAATGGTCTGGGTTTGTCACTCAGTTTCCCTCACGGTCACCTCTTACACAGTTATAGTATCGTATGAAAACCTGGAGACTGACATTGGTACAGTGTGTGTGAAGAGTTCTTGTTACTCTATTACATGTGTAGATTCATGTAACCATCAGGATACAGAACTATCCCATCACTGGCGAGATCTCACTCATACTACCCCTATATAATCATACTCACCCGCCATCCCTAACCCCATGGTAACCACTAATCTGTTCTCAATTCTGTAACTTTGCCATTTTGAGAATGCTATGCAAATGATATTGTACAGTATATGACCTATTGAGACTGGCTTTTCTTTATTTAGCAGAATGCCCTTGAAATCCATCCAAGTTGTTATGTGTATCAATAGTTGGTTCCTATTTATCACTGAGTGGTATTCCATAGCATGGATGTACACTTACCCTGAAGGATGTTTTGGTTGTTTCCAGTTTTTGGCTTGCAAATAATCTTTTCTCTCTTTTAATATTTTTCTTCCAGGTTGCTACTTTCTAGCAGATGTTTCCAGGAAAAGGAAATCTCTTTGAAGAGAAAGATTTACCAATTGGTCCTTTTGCCTAATTGAGGCTCGGGTTCAACTCAGAGTGATTGACAATGTAGGTAAACTTTTCTTTTCAGAAATAGCCTTGTTTTTTTTGGCATGTAGACTTAAACCTTCTGTTCCAGTTCTTGTTTGTCAGTAAATGCCCTGCCTGGGGTGAATGTACTGGATTTCACCTCCACAGAGGTGTTCCAATATAAATTTTGATCACAAATAGAAATCAGATTTAGTTATTTTAAGTTACAATGTTAATTTGAAATGACTACATCATTACAAGGGCTTTGGTGCCTGTTCAGGAAAGCCTTCAAGTTATTTCTGGCAAAATGTATTGAAACTAGTGGCCCTTAGAACTCAGTACTCAAGGGAAACAGGACAAGCTGAATTTTTAGCTATTTAACTTGAAGACAGGGTCATTCAGTGGCATTTGCTGAAGAACAATACTCACAGGCTCATTTTCTAAATGAGTTTAAGGTTCAGGATTTTGTTCACTCTGTATGTGTTTGAGAGGTTACTCCTGAGTCCTGGTGGGCTAGTTTTATCTTGGTTCTAGTAAATTAGTGGATTTGCCTGCCATTTTTGGCATGCAGTCATGAAGGTTGATATAGAGTTTCCCTTCTGTGGGTAACTTGGCTTCATTTTTACATTTGAAGATTTTACATATTTGCATAAAGTCCAAGTTGAGGTGATTATATGGCAGAGAAATAAAAGTGTGACTATTAAAATATTACTGGGTACTTTACAGTCCTTCGGGGTTAAAAGGGGATTTAACATATGTGAGACAATCTGCACATCTGCAATGCGAGGACTGAAACAGAAGTTTGGGCTGCCACATCAATATTTCCTCTTTTTTTTTCCTTCAAGTTTACAGCAAATTTTAAATTTTAATCGTTAAAGTGAAAATCAGAATTTTCTCCATTTTACAAAGTTTCTAGGTTTCAGCTTTGTTGGGGGCATTCAGTGTTAGTTAACACCTTTGTGAAAGTAAGATCTAACCCCCTCTCCTCCCGACCCTCACTCCCCCTCTGAATGTTCCTTAACACCTGGGAGATACTAATGCCTTGTATTTATATAACCTGTATCCAGGAGAACTGAAAGCATTTTGTATACTTTACCTAATTTCCCTCCAGATAAGCAGAGGAAGGTGAGCTACAGACAGGCCCAGTGAATGGCTGCTGTGTTGTGTGACAAGCACTGAATCACAGGAGTGAGTCACTGGCAAGATGGGGAGGGTGCTTTCCACCCAGGCTAGTGTTCTCAGACTAGCGTTTCAGCATTTGTCTTTACAATATTCCAAGGTGTCTTCAAGTGTCTCATGAGATTACGATAAGATCATACATCAAATTTGAATAAATTTTAACCAAAAGAGCAAAAGGACAAAAACAAAACCAGTTCTGGAAGGCTTCTTTGGATGCATTATAGAATAGACCATTCTAGGGCAATGTTGTAACTCAAGAAGGTTTGAGACACAGCTCTCAATGAGGATTTATGTTACTTCTGATGGACCAAATCCCAAAACTAGGACATTCTGGGTAAAGGGGAGGAGAAATCCAATAATCTCTTTTTCGAAAGAAGTTACTGGTCTGAGTTTTTTGGCTGCTCTTTTAGAAATACTGTGAACGTTCCAGTAATCAGAATTTTTTATTAATCAGTCTTTCTGTACTTTTGCAACGTGAAGACTAATACTGTCAATGATGACTCAGGTGTGAAACATCTTGAGCCGTCGCTGAATAATTGGAAACCAAAATTTCTTGAGCTTATAATGATATTAATATTGATCCTATCTTCCCTTATTTGAATCCCTTGAAAAGTAAGAATCTCTGTGGTAGCCATTGTGGCCGTCTAAGAAGAAAGACAGCTCACTCGCTGGTGTTTCTGGATCACAGGTTTCCCAGTCACCATCCTCCCAGGCAGTGAGGTGTTTCACCACCCAACCATCTGGAGGCCTGTTGAGACCAGGCTCCTACTACACAAAGCATTTCAGAAACAATGGTGGGGATCTGGGAGAGATAGTGCTCAAAGCTGAGAAGCAGGACAAAGCAACAGGAACTAACATTTACCCAGTGCCTAATGTGTGCTAAGTTTCCTGCCAGGGGCTTTAACACATGTTTCATTTGTCACCAAGAAATGACACCTGACAAGTGACAGAGTCCTCACCAGGAAAGGTCTTGGGTAATTTGGCTTAGGAACAAAGTGTCAGAAGACACTGGTATGGGTTATGGTGCTTGCATGACAGTTAATAGAAAATGTGACAGTGGCCTAAGTGATAAGGATATATATTGGCCCAGGTGAGATCTATCAGTGGTTCAATGATGATCATAAGAACCCAGATTATCTTCATCTCTGCATGTGCAGTGTTTACTATTCCCTAAGGCTGGCTCTCCCTGTGGGGTTGGGATGATTGCCAATATCATTGGGTCAGTGCTCCCTTATTCTGTCCAGAGAATGAGAGTTAGTGAGAGAAAGCTGGTTTCCAGTACTTCTTCCAGAAAAACAATGAACCTCCTTTTCCAGAAGCCCATTAGCCCTTCCATCTCATTAGCCAGAATTTGGTCACATGGCCAATTCTCAATTATACAAGGAGGATGGAATTATCCTTGGAGGTTTAGAGTAACAAGGGGACACTCTGGGATCTGGAAATGGTGCCAATTGGCTGCATGGAGGCAAGGCACATTGAAATGGAATTTTTGCTTTTAGTAAGAAGGAGTAAACCCTGAGCTATATAGAAATGAAATTGGGTTCTATGTTTGATTACAAGGTAATGATTTTTAGAAAGAGATACATCAAAAAGAAACATTTCTGCTTTTTCAAATGAAACAATTATCTGGAATGTCCCCTCAAATTTCTCTCCTAAGCTCATATTTCAAACTGCTACCAGAAATCTAGACCTTGTGACTTCAGGCATCTTATGTCCAACATGTTCAAAATGGCACCCATCATCTCTTTGTTTCATCTCATTAAACAAGTTTTTATTACTGGATTCTCTGGTTTGTTCAATGATACCACCATATACATAGACATTCAAAAAACAAATTGGAACGTTTTCTGGCACTCTCTTATACCCTGTATGCCAGAGTGTCTCAGAAGTTCTTCCACATAAAGGGGTGAAGATTAGTTGGCAAAGTAAAAGTTGATAATGACATAATTGGTACCACTTTGAAGCATGTTTCAAGATGTCCGTGATGGCCTGTCTTTAAAGCAATTTCATCTCATTGAGGCCAACTGCAGCATCCAGAATATGTGACATCAAATAAGCAAGTAGAGTCTCTGTGTTTTTCTTTTGGAAACAGACTTTTTAGCAGTTGAAGTTAAAGGCACACATTGGGCTGAATGGGGGTGAACAGAGCCAAGGGCTCATCTGGTGGTTTGGCAAGTTCTCTTGGGGCGCAGATGATGATGAGTGTTGGTGAACTTTAGGAGTTTTCTGCAGGTAAACTGGTTTCACCTGTTTGTACCATGAATATCACATTGTGTTCTGCACATTTGCGGGGTGTAAATATGGACTTTCAAAACTTTGCTACCTGGCTTTCGTCAACCTAAAACATGTACCTTCTTAGCCAGGCAATACCTCAGCTCACCAAATAGGTTTGACACAGGAAAAAAAAATGAAATTGAAGTTTGACCTCATCTTGAGTATAGACCAGATCTTATGCCAACAGAATATAGTTTTCTTTGGTTCATTTCTGTATTTATCTGCTAGGTCTGCCATAACAAATTACCACAAACTGGGTGGCTTAAACAACAGAAATTTATTCTCTTACAGTTCTGGAGGCTGGAGGCTAAGATCAAGGTGTCTGAGGGCTCTAGTAGAGAATCTTTTCTCACCTTATACAGCTTCTAGCTCCAGGAATTCTGTCACTTGAGGCTGTTTAACTCCAATCTCTGGCCTTCTCTCTGTGTTTCTATGTAGGCTCCTCTTCTGTTTCTCATAAGGACACTGTTATTAGATTTAGGATACACTAGATATTCCAGGATGATGTCATCTCAAAACCCTTAACTGTATCAGCAAAGACTGTTTTCCCAAATAAAGTCATATTCACAGGTTCTAGGATATGGACATGTCTTTTGGGGGACCACCACTCAGCCTACTATAATGGCCATGTTTCTTAGAATGTAGATGGATATTGAAATATTTGACAAGGATGGAACTATCTGTCATAAGTTCTTGGCTTCCAAACCCAAAGGTTAGTGTCACTACCAAAATAAATTGCTTGAAGAAACATGTGTCTCAGACATCAGAAATGACAGGCTCTGTCCTATAGAATCATCTTGTTTCTTTGTTGTTTTATTTATTGCCTGATGAACTACACATGTGTGAGAAAGAACTTTTGAGAAATCATTAGATTGTGATCTCTTATACATTCTCTGAATCAATTGCATCCCATCACTGCCTTATCAAATCCCCATCATTTCTCATCTGGATTATGTCTTACTTCTCCCATTTTCTCTCTAGCTGCGTTACTGCATATGAAAGGAGATGAGCTTCATGAAATTCCAATCTGGTGCTACTTGCCAGGTGCTAGATAGCTTTCATTTGTCCTTCTAGAGCCATCCTTCTCCGCCCTGCCTTCTTCCCCCACAGATTCTTTGCCCTCTGACTTCTTGCTGGGTTTGGCCGATGAGGGCAGATGAGAGGCTGGGAGCATGAGATGGCCCGTTTATCTCCCTAACTCCTTCCCTGGAGGTCACAACACACTGGTCACCTCCCTTGACTGATGCTCACAGCTCCCATCACATCCTTCACACAACTCTCGCTTCTAAGTTTTAGGAACTGTTCCTCCTCTCACCCCTCCAGGTCTAAGAATGGCAACAGGCCTCCTTGTGATTTCCCTCTACACTGCCCACACCTTTGAACATAATCTCTTTGTAAACTCTTCTTAAATTAGCCATTTCAATGTGCCATATGTTTCTTGCCTGGACCATGACTAATACGCCATGCTTACAGCATGTCACCGGCTCTATCTTTTCCAGAGGACAAATGCCACATCCCATGGCAGGGGAATACAACTTCAGCCTTGCTAAGTCCTGACACATACTGTGCACCCCTGTACCCTGACAGACTCGTGGTTTTCTGAATATGCTGTGTTCTGTCTCTTTTTGGGGGTTTTGTAAGTAACGCTCTCTTTCCTTATTTATCTGCCTGGGCATTGTCTTTTTCATCTTTTAAGACTTTACTCAAACATCATCTGTTGACTTTTGCTGGCTTTCCTGGGCAGGGTTAGCTGCTTCCTTTTCTGTACTCTCAGATCATATTATACATATGTCCATTTAGGTGCTTATTATCACTATGAGTATTCTGTTTTCCAACTAGTCTCTGAACCCCTTCACTGTGTAGACTGTGTTCTGTTTTCCTTTGTTCTCCAAGTGCCTGCTGTTGTTTCTGATGGGCTCAATGAACATTTTTTGCATTACTATATTTTCTTTGTGGACTATGTTATTTTTTGCTCTGTTCATATAAACAAGATTATTGCAATAAAATACCACCTTCATCTAGGCAAGCATGCACATTGTTTTCTGCTTTGAAGAGTATTACTTTATTTTCATGACAACTCTGAGAGATGGGTAGATGGGAGGCAAATTCTTCTCTGTCACCCAGATTGTTAGTGGCAGAACTATGCCAAGAATCTAGACCTTTTGATAAGAATTTGATGCTTTTTTCATTACACCATTCTGCCTCTTGAGATGTCAGATTAAAACAACAACAAAATCAGGGCAGGCTAGATGAATGAGCACTACCCAAGGGCCATTTCAGATGGAAGGCAACTCAAGTGACACAGAGATAACTCCAAATGATTATAAACACATGTCAGGAAGGCTGTTTAGAGAAAGCTCATTGTCAGAAGAGTCCTAACGAATGAAACTGGTCACATTCCCGGAAAATAACTTCCCATTGCCTGAGAATTATATCTAATGTAGGCTCCAGGGACCATCAATAGAACAAAACAGTTGAATTAAAATTAGTATATGAACATCAAAAAGTATTCCTTAAGCCTGGGGAAGGGCCGACAACCAATGGGGAAGGAGTGGGTTGTTTCCGTAATTCAAACCATATCCCATGAGAAAGTAATTTATAGGCAGAAGCACAAATAAAGATAAATTTGAGGGTATTTGTGACAATTTCTGTTATGTCCACAGAGGGCCTAAAGGTTCTTCCTTCTGTCTCCCTTAGAGGAAAGAGCATTATGTTGAAATCAACGCTGATAAAGTAGCTCACATGTAAGGAACATTTGCAAGAGATACAATCAAAGAATTTCAGCTGGAAAAGGGACCTTAAAGGTCATCTGATTCTAAGGTTTTGGACATTTGGATTTTTTTCTACCAGGAAGGAACAAATAAAATCCGAATATTCCATTGGTTGAGGGTCAGGACAGACTGAATTTTAGATGTGGCAAATAGGCACTACCCCACATGATCTTAGCAACACTGATAGTGTCAGAGTATTCGCATGACCCCCAGGGGTTTGTGTTATAACCTCATATCACCATGACTAACCTTTAATTAACTGAAACACCCGTTAGTTGCTTGTGTCTCCCCCTGTTCTCCACTGAAGACAAAGAAGTTAACAGAACATAAAGGAAATAAAGAAAATAAATTTCTATGCATCCAGCTTTACCTCTCAAACATTCTACATTGGTGTTCTCAATCTTAAAATGTTCATATCTTTTAACTCAATGATTTCCTTTTGAGAATTTATCTTAGGGATATGATAAGAATTGTAGACAAAGATCTGGAAAGAAGCTGAACTGTCCAACGATAAGGAAAGCATTAGTTAAATACAATTAATATAATTCTATGTCATTATTTAAATCACGTGTTTGGAAAACATTTCATGATGTGAAGGTACTTATGATATAAATCACAAGAACAAGATACAAAACTGCTTGTGATGTAATCTGTCCATTTTTTTTGAAAACTTTTTTCTTTCTGCTGAGACACATCTGTAAATAGAAAAATACGAGAAGGAAAACCATCAAAATGTTAATTACACTTATCTCTGGGTGGTAGGATTATGGGTGTATTTTGTTTTCTCTTTTGTACTTAATTTATTTTCCAAACTTTATCGTATAAATCAGAAAACAATTTTGTAAACAGTATTGAAAATCCTTCACTGGCTTCTCCCTTATTACCAAGATAAAATCCATACTCTTTAGCATAGCTAATGGGGTTCTTATGATCTGACCATTTACTTTCCCAGCTCATCTCTCCCCATGCCTGCCATTGGGCCCTGCCTTCCAACCTGTCTCATGGATCTGCTGAATTACTGGTAGTTTTCCAAGTGGACAATGCTTTCTGAAGTTCCCTTGCCTTGGCACATTGCTATTCGTTTTGCCTAGCACACTTTTCTCATTCCGCATTCAGACCCGAGGTGCTAATTCCCCCACCATTAGGGTATTGTCTGCTCTTGGTTCACAGTTGAATCTCTCCAGTGGAATTATCCTTGGCCAAGGGAGATCATTCCCCTACCCTGTGAGTGCCCACTTCTACTGAGTGATAAATGCAGTGCTCCAGTTGCCACAATTAGTAACAGCTTCAGCCTCCCTGTGTGGCGGAGAGGGTCAGCCAAGGACTCTTTGGTAACTGTGTCCTTCTGCCTAGTACTACTTCTATCACTACCGTGCAAGTGAATATTTCCAGGAAGTCTTTTATACACAAATCTGTCTATGGGTTCATTTCTTGAGGAACCCAGTGAGAAACCCTCCTGTGATCCCTCACCTCACTCCCTAAGTTAGAGCCCCATCCTCTGGGCTCCTTCTAGACCTTTATCTGTACTTTAGTATTTTGCTCATTGTATTGTAACAGAGCACAATTCTAGTGTCTCCCCCAATTGACTGGGATCTCCCTGAGGGTGGGAGGCAGTGTTTCATTTCTTTTCATGTCTGTAGCACCTGTCACAACACCCCTAGTATGTGATGAATGAGTATGTGTAAAAAGAGAAGCAGATAGTAGAGAGAATAACAGGTGGAGAAATGGAATGAGAGACTATTGACAAAATGAAATAACACAGGTTCTTCTACATTCTTCCAACTGAAGTTACATTTCCTGTTGAGCCTTTCTGTGTAACTACCAATAAATAAAGCTCTGACTCTGAGGTCCTATGCAACCCCTCTCAGGAGCTGAAAGAAATCTGTACTTTATTTTCCCTCTTGCCTTGTATTTGCAAGTCTAACCTTCCTTTCTTCTTTCTTCTCTCCTTCTTTAATTCCATTTCTCCTTTCCTCTCTTTCTTCCCTCCATTTTCCAAACTAGATCTAAGGCCAATTTATTGCCAACAATGTTATGAAGTAGTCATGACCAAGGGCTAATCTGATAAATTATTCCTTAAGAAGCTTCATGGGGAAAAGTTAGATGTCCTTTCAAATTCATACCATTCTCTGATAAATTACTCCTGGAGTAGGGTTGCTCTGGTTCCTAAAGAATGATTCTGGTAAAGTGTCCCTCAGGGTAAAAGGGAATCTGTCCCAGGTTTCAGAGTTATCAGTGTAATTAATCTCAAATGTGTTATTAAGCCCATGGCTATATGCTATCCAAATTGAGTCAGTAACCCCTGGCCCTTAAGCTTATAAGTTCAGGGACCACCCTACCCCTCCCTTCTGTTATACTTTCATGTGGTCCACTCCTGGATGAATTCCCTAGTGCTAAAAAGTTCTGAATAGTGACAGAAGGTTGCTCCACATTTATTCCATTTTCCAAGAAAAACAATTTTCTCTTCATATGGGGCCTCCTTAGTGCCCTCACATGGTACCTCTATGAAGTAGAGCTGAGTTATTCAGTTACTCTTCCCCATTTTATCCGCCATTTTACACATGTAGGACAGGTGCTATGATTCTCAGTGCAGTTTAGGACAGAACAGCTGGAGGGCAAGTGGCCTTAAATAATTATAGAGCCACTTAATGCCAGTACTAGGACAGGAATTTAGGACTCCTGACTTATTGATCTATACCTCTAACACTTGTCCGTGATGAAGGCAATCCTTCTCTTGTAAAATTTTCTCCATGAGTGCATTCATTCCCCTTAGACTTAAAAGTTCTTACTAACACCAGAACTGCAAAGCATGACCATAACATAACATTGGTAGCTGTGTCTGTATGCGTGTGTGTGTGTGTGTTAGAAATTTCACCCTGCCAACTTAGCCCTGCTGGTTGAAAGTGTTACATGGGAATATTTATTCCCCACTGCTCTTGTTTCCAGGGGGACATGCTTCCATTCAGTAGACCTCCTGGGCTCTCTATCTCACTGGAGGAAAAGAGGAGTGGCCAGTCTGGAAGAAGCAACTGAATATGGATGTCTCACCAACTCTCTTCTCTCTCTGTTTGGGAAATGCCTGGAGAAAGTGGACATTCTCTGCTCCTTCAAGCCTTAAGTTTTAAGTGGCAGCTCCCCATGTGACCAAGTTTCTTGCCTTCCAGCACTGCCTGGTGCTGGCTAATCAACTCCAGTTCAGTGGTACAACACTGACAAACCCACAGACCCCAAGTAATAGTCTCCAACCAAAACTTTGTCAATTAAAAAAAATGACGATATTTTTACCTCTATCTGTCAAATTCTTATGCCTCTTCACTGGTTCAGAATGTGGGCAGAGAAGAGAGGGGTGCTACTTATTGGGTTCTCTAAAACCTCAGCTTCAGCGAGGACTCCTCTGGCCTTCAGCAATGACCTGGTGTGAATAAAGATCTGTTCTTGGTGTGTAGCTAAGAATTTGGGGGAGAGAGTTTGGAATGGGAATGCAGATGAACTTAACTAAGAGGCTAACTGGGCAAGGGTGTCCTGTCTACAGTCTGAGTGACTCAGGGAAGGTCTTGACTCACTTGAGGCTTGTGAAGAGAAAGGGGGGTGGGGCTTCCCAATAAATCATTCTCTCCTTAAGTGACAGTCAAAGTAGTCATGGAACAAACAAGTTTCCTGCCAGGGTTTCTTCTTATTCCCACAGATTTTTAAGTTAAAGTAACTGTGTGAGTAGGGGAATCTCAATAGTTATTAGTTCATATCTGACCTTCCCAGCCCAAAGTAATCTCTCTCCTCCAAACTTCTACACCCACTACCTAGAACTGCCATTCGAGACTTATTATTTCTAACTGCATTGATTACTTGCATAGTTGTTGAGGTATTTGCTCTGGCTTTCTGTGCGTTTTATCTCAAATCCCAAAGTTTTAAAGTTTAAAGACTTTACTTTAAAAAAGCTTTTAAAGTTTAAGGACCACATCTTACACTTCCTTGTATTTTCCCCTACCCTCCAAGAGTCTAGCATAGAATTTATTTGCATTTAGTAGTATGGAAATAAACTGATACCAACCAAATATGAACAATCAGTGGTTATGTATGCAGAGCTTGCTATGCAAGGGAGTCAGCCTCCATGACTTGCGTTTTGGCAGAGACGCAAAGGCAGGCAGAGGAATGGGAAAGTTTTATAGTGGGAAAAAAGGAAGGCTTTTTAACAAATTATATCTACAATGACTTTATTTCAAATAAGGTCACATTCTGAGGTGTGGGGGGCTAAAACTTCAGCATAATTTTTTTGGAGACACAAGTCAACCCCATAACACATGCCATCATGCAGAGCTACTTTCTCTCCATGAAACTCAGTTGTCTCGAGCTGCTGGCCTTCTCATCAAGTCCCAGCCACTGCCAGCACATGGCTCATGACTCAACAGTGCTGTGCCAAGAACCCTGATGACTAGCAGTGCTGCAAACAGGCAGTTCGAAGGGGTAATGAATAAGAACAAGAAGTTGTCATTTAAAATAAAGCCAACCAGCTCTTTTGTAAACACACATCATAGGTTATTTAGAACCATCATACTCAACCCACTGCTGCACGTTGGTGGAATTATTAAGTAAATCACATTCATATGTCTTTTTTTGGAGCCTCTTATTCACAATCCCCCTCCGAGCCTTGTTTCCCTGAGGGAGTGTGCTCACCCACCTTCATTTCAGCATTAAACCATGCCTGTTTCTAAAGTTCATGTTGTCCTGAAGTTCTTTGCCTCAGATCAGTCACCTCTGTTAGTCATCTCTTGTCACTTCTTTCTCTTTTTACTCTTTCAGGAAGTAATGTTTTTGCTCAGGTAAAAGAGTCGTAGGAAGACTTCTGCCTCTTTGATGATTCATTCCTTTGCTTTTTTGCCATTTCTAAATGTTAGAGGGGGGAAAAAAGCCCTTTTGTTAAGGGCTTTGGTGAATGGATATGGTCAATTAGAGTGAGAGAATGCAGTCATAAGATACTTTCAACTTAGAGCAGAAGCGGTTTCATTTAGTGGTCTTTCTGATTATTTTGAGAGGCAGCATCATGATTCTCATGGCTTCTGGAATCCATGAAATTGACTTCCCTGCTTTCGAACTATGTGCTCATTCATTTCACTTTCTTTATGTTCTGTTGTGAGTGAATCATGGCAAGATGGATGCCATATGAGCATTCCACTCGTTTGTGGATCCAGGCCACAGGTGTAGATTGTGTCAGAGTTGAGATAGATCTGAGCTTATTCAGTTGAATGAGTCCCTCAGAGGCTATTATGAGCTGAATTATGTTCTCTCTAATTTGTATGTTGAAGTCCTAACCCCTAGTACCTCAGAATGTGACCTTATTGGGTGATAGTCTTTAAAGAGGTAATCAAGTTAAAAATAAAGTTATATAGGTGGGTCCTAATACAGTATGACTAGTGTCATAAGAGGAGGAGATTAAGATAGGGACACATACAGAGGGATGATCATGTGGAGACATAGGGAGATAACAGCCATCTACAAGCCAACAAAAGAGGAAACAACTCTACCAACACCTTGATCTCAGACTTCTAGCCTCCAGAACTGTGAGGCAATACATTTCTGTTGTTTAAGTCACCTAGTTCGTGGTACTTTGTTATAGCAGCCCTAAATAACTGATACAGAGGAAGATAGGTTTAGACATTTGAAGTGAGCCTGTAAAAGTACTATGTCCACCAATGGAGCTCCAGGTCCAGGCCCCAAAGATCCTTATTTCTTGTCCACTCCTCATCTCACTTCATGGTGTAATACTAAGTTTGTTATGGAAAAGATCACACTAGGCTATTTCATTTATGAATTCAATTTATTTGGCATCTCAAGGGTGGTGTCAATTCTTTTGCCATTTTCTTCAACACCGAGGAGAAAATTTTTCTAAGCTAATTTTTTTTTTTAGCTGCAAAGATGACAAATGTTATCAATGATATCCAACCAGAGTATATTTTCATCCCTTTTCTTCCTGTTAAGATAAGCCAGAAGTATTTGTTGCCAGAAATGGAAAACAGCTTGCTCATCAGCCAGATGATCACAGTGTTTAAAAGTTCCACTCGTTTGCCATGTGTGAAAAGTTAAGAATTGAAAACAGACAGGCTTATTCTGCTTAAACTGTGGGTTCTGTGAAGCAAGAAAAAGAGATATGTAGATACTAGAAGACTTGTGGAGATGGTTTGATGGCAAAGTGAACAGGGTCTTTTCAAATTGCTCTGATGTGAATTCTCATGGTTGATTTGATGGTGGATATGGTTATTTATCAATTGGATGAAAAATGAGCCTAAAGTTATTAGTCACTGGAGGCTTCTTTGTGTTCCAGAACAAATTTCAATATCCTACACAAACGTGGCTCTTGGGACTTCTACCGTGTTATCGGAAACAAAATTTTCTAAGCATTTCAGCTAGATTTCTTCCTGATTATCTTGATCGAGATATCTCCATGAGTTATTAGTAGAAGTTAGAAATATGCAGTGGAAGTGGGGCTTCATTAGAAACAGTGAGCCTTCAGATGACAGTCTTGAATTGTTCTGTTATTTTTCCGCTCATGAGAAAATAAGGTATTTTTGTTGAATTTTTTTGCGAGATTGAGTTAAATTACCCAGCTATCACCCTAATGTTATGTTATAAGGCTTTGTGTTTGCTGAGTGATTTCTGATCATTTTTATTAGTCTCTCTTTGTAACCACCTAAGGGACTTTTTGACAATAGAGAGCGAGCCATTTTAAGAAATAGAAATACAGTTTTAAAGAGGTCA
The DNA here is from genome assembly GCF_000325575.1 of Pteropus alecto. Classification (NCBI taxonomy): domain Eukaryota; kingdom Metazoa; phylum Chordata; class Mammalia; order Chiroptera; family Pteropodidae; genus Pteropus; species Pteropus alecto. Next base: position 7,112,650 of record NW_006434369.1, read on the forward strand.
AACGATGAACTCAAAATGACAAAAAAGGAAAAATCAGAACTCATGCTCAGGGCTCTAATTACTGTTCTGTAGGTTTCTGGAAACTCGCATACTCACATTTCACTTTATTTACGTTGTTAGAAATCATTTTTATTTCAACGGTTAGATTTCCTCCTGTACCTGTTTCTCGAGGTCTTTAGAGGTTAATTTGAACTCAAGGATTTGGCTACCTTAGAGAGGGAAAAAAACACCTGCCCAGATTCTTCTTTGTTAAAGCCAGCTCAAAATAGGGCAAAATGAGTAAGTTCTCACGGAAAGACAATGCTGCATTGAGTTCCACTTCCTATCGGTAAATTCGTGACTGCCAATTTGTCTTAAGGGCGAATGTTTTTAGCAACGAGGAATTCTGGCTGGCTGGAGACAAGAGAATGAAAAGGAGGAGGGAGGAGAAGAGACACAAACTTTCAGGTGCACACAAAACTGTGCCGCTTTCAGTCCACTTTCTCCTTCCTCGTTTGAGTCAGCGCCATCTTACCCCACCCACCGCTGGCCTTTCTCCGGGTCTCTGGTTTTGAGTTGACTGAGTGCTCAGCAGTGGGCCTCAACTCTTCTTCAGATGAAAGAACAAGTCAGAAGGTACCTATTACAAGTCTGTGAGCAGAGAAACAAAGGCCCGGCTGCTGACACCCTCCCACTAACTTGGGTTTTAATGGTAGGTTTAATTTCCTCACGCTAGCTGAAAGAAAGGGAAAAAACTAAGCGGAAAGAGCCAGGGTGTGGGTAGTGGCGGCGGTGGGGAAACGACAGCTGTTGTATTCATGGTTAATCAGGTGTGTCTGTCTTTGTGTCGCATCTGTCTGCTACTGTTGCCGGGCCACATGTGAAAGGGAATGGAGGGGAAGGGGCCATTCATGTTCAAAGCCAGCAGCACTGACCTCTGCTTCCTTCTCCTCAGGGTAGGAGAGCTTGTCTATTTAACTTTCCCCATTATAGGAAGCTGTAATTCTACTCTATTAGCCCACCCTCACCATTTTGGCCTGACAGATGCAAGCTGCATCCAGAATGCCATAAATTGGTCTGGTGAAAGAGGACTCTTCCCTCCTCCCATGCTTTTCCTTTGGGATTCCATTTGATTTGTCAAACAAGAGAAAACCAGAAAGAGAGTGAAAAATGAGAACTAAGTGCATCTTGATTCACCTTCTATCTTAAATGGACCTGGACGCTGAACATACATTTTCCCTAATGAACTTCGAGGGCTGTGTGGCCTCCCTACACCATGACTAGTACACCCGTTTGCCTCCAGACCTGTTTGTCTCATGAGTCCCACACATGCATGGCGTTTGCGTCAGAACTTAGTCATCTCCCTGGCACCAAATTCTCCTCCTGCTTCCCTCCATTCCACTCCTCCCTCTCCACCCGTGTACAGAAGGACAACAGCAGAGCATGGGGGAGGCTTCCAGCTTCTCTCAGAGCCAGGTTTGTACTTTAGATACTGCTAGCCCAGCTCTGCCAGATAAGACTCTTCTCTCTAGAACATGTAGAAATAGCTGGAAAGGAAACAACCCCCGACTCTCCACCTTCCAGTGCAAGAGATTGTATGAAGGCTTAGTAACTAAGAGTTCAAGGTCTTCTCCAGCTGCAGGCTCAACTTGACCCCTTCCTACCCATTTGGGGGTGCTTCCAGCCCTTCTGCTTTGGGGCCAGACCTTGGAGTAAATGATAGTCATCAGCATTTTCAAGACCAAAGAGTTCTGTCTCAAATTTTGACTTTCCTTGAGAATAGGCTATCATAGACTTGTCATGGGGTTCAACAGAGCTTGACACTTGCAAATCTATTTTTGTCTAAGCTACTTCTCAATATAGGTACTAACTTTCACCCTATCATGTCAATTCTCATGGAGAATCTAGAGTCAGGCTCTACTGACACTGTGTGTGTGTGTGTGTGTGTGTGTGCGCGCGCGCACGTGCGCACGCACACACATCTATGCATACAAAAATGCATATATCTTTTTAAAATCAAAATTATTACTTTCCCAGGGTGTGGATTATCATCAGCACAGCTGAGTTTCCTCTGTCTGATTGCTATGGCTGTAGTACTGACCTGCAGCTTTGGGGTCAGGAAGCTTTTGTTTCCTGATGCTGAAGGATTTTGGAAAACTATACCACAGCCTTGTGCACTGCCCTGTTTCCTCTGATATCCCTAGATCTCCAAATTTCAATGAAGTCAATAGGCAAATATGAAACTCTTAACAGAAGCCTAGCAGTCTGTTAGTCTCTATGAGGCCTTTGGAACTCACAATCTTGTGAGAGACCAAGGATTGTGTGAATAAAGCAAGCAATAACAGTAGGGCTGAAAAAAATTTTTAAATAGCTTAAAAAAAATCGAAGTCTAACTCCCATACAGAAAAATACACAAATCCTAAGTATACAGCTAGATGATTATCACAAAGTGAACACATTCATGTAACCACCACCAAGATCAAGGAGCAGAATATTACAGCAGCTGGAAGCTTCTTCAAGTTCTACCTATGTGAACACCCGATTACATCTAAAACTATTCTTCTATGACACAGTTGGGAATTGAGGTTTAGTTCTTAATTATGGGGCTATAGAAGTTCAGAGAAGGTTCCTGTTGGCTGGAAGGAATTTGCTCATGTGAGATTTAAGTGTGACCTAGGTTGGCTTTCTGCGGTTGGCCTTTAAAGAGCCCAGGTCGGCTGGATGTGTGGGGTTCTTGGCTCCAAGGGAGAACATAGAAGATTCTTTTAAAAAAGTTGTGGTAAAATATGCATAATATAAAATTTATCATCTTAACCAATTTTAAGTATACAGATCAGCAGTGTTAAGTACATTCAAATAATTGAGCGCTTGATCTCCGAAACTCTTTTTCAACTTGCAAATTAAAACTTTATACCCATTAAACAATAATACTCCACTTCCTCCTCCCACCCAGCTCCTGGCAAGTACCATTCTACTTTCTCTCTCTATAAATTTGATTGCTCTAGATATCTCATGCAAGTGGAATCATACAGTGTTTGTCCTATTGTGACTACCTTATTATACTTAGCATATTGTCCTCAAGGGTCATCCATGTTGTAGCATGTGTCAGAATGTCCTTCCTTTTTAAGGTTGAATAATATTCCATTGTATGTATAGACTACATTTTGTTTATTCATTCATCCTTCAAAGGACACTTGAGTTACTTCTATTTCTTGTTTATTGTGAGTAATGATACTATGAGCATAAGCATACAAATATCTCTTTGGGGTATATACTCAGAAGCAGAATTGTTAGATTATATGGTATTTCTATTTTTAATCTTTTGAGGAATTGCCATGCTATTTTTCATAGCAGCTGTACCATTCTGACATTCTTTTCACTTGGACCGTTTCTTGCTATCTTCCAGGGTGGCATAAGAGGGAGTGTGATGTATGGATTGAGGTGGTGACCACTATTAAGATGGTAGTCTGGACTCTCTATGTGCCTATCCTGGGGAATTTAGAGCAAATGAGGTAGGAGAGACTGGAGACAAAGCAATCCACGGTGGATACTTGAAGACTCTGGTAAATAAAGCAGGAGTAATTTATTTTGCATAAAGATAAGTGATTTTAGTTTGTAGGAGAATGGAGGGTAAGAGGGCTCTTGATTACTAGGCATTCAGAGGACTAACACCTGTTCAGTGTACCTTCTCCAAATTTTCATTGAGACTTTAGGTATACGTGTTGGAATATTTATAGAACAGATGGTGAAGAAGAGAGAGGATAATAGCAGTCAATTAAATGATTGTGGAAGCCACAAACTTCTTTCTCAGTAGTGATAGCAAAGATAAGGGTGCTACCTGAATAAAAAGGTAGTTCTTGGTAATATGGTGCTGTGGAATGGGTTTAGTGCTTGCCCCTAATGCCAGAAGTACCCCTGTACTGAATATGCAGGGGATTCCTCAAACAATTTTAAGTATTTCTGTTTTCTAAATCTTGATGCTTAATTGCTAGGGCCAACCCAGCATTAACATTTATTTGAAGTAGACATTATGTGAAGGTCACTAGTGTAGGGATCTTCAGGACTATAGATTTGGGGGTTTCATTATTATTGCTAAAAGGATATCCTTAGTTTTGGCATTCTCCTGTTTAATCGTGGGGAAAAAACCTCAGTCATGGTACATAGTTTTTCTTAATTTTAAAAGTAATGTATGGCTATCACCTGACATGTTTACAGGAAAAACAAACAAACAAACAATAAATGCCCTACCCTAAAGGGTAACTATTGTTTAGCAGTTTTTTTCCTTCCAGAATGTCTGCACACATTATGCACATATACATATATACACACAAATGCTTGAGGTAGCAGTGTTTAGTTTCTCCTACGAGAACCCAAACACTGTTAATTAATACGAACATACAGATAATACATTTATGCAACTCTTTACCATTATAAACTACATTTATATATCGTTGAACCTCATCAAATTTATTTAAAGTTGTTATTATTTTTATTTAACAGAAAAGAGGCTGGAAATGGAGTGGGGACAAGAATCTAGGTCTTCAAAGTAAACTCTGTGTCCACCAGTCTTTTTCCTCCACCATAAGATCTGTAGTGATCATTGAAGGCCAGACATCACCTTACAGAAAGATTCAAAGAAGCTACCAAATCGCTGCCTTCATAAAACTTACTGATCTTGATCTCTTTATAGTGACAATTTATAAACCTTTTCACCTTATA
>NW_006434369.1:7117433-7140176 GCF_000325575.1 Pteropus alecto
AATATTTTTATCATAGATATGTTGGCATCAAATATTTATAAAGTTATTTTGTTAGTTTGTGTGCCTCGAACTTCTATTATAGAAATTTATAAGAAGTAAAATGAGTAGTTTTCTTGCCTAACTGAATTTTAGGTCAAATGGCAAAGAAGTCTTGATCTGCTTCCTTGATATAGAACAATAACTATTTTTTCCTGCTAAGTTTTTTTTAAGTACATTAGTTAATTAAGTCAAATATTTATAAAGTTATTTTGTTAGTTTGTGTGCCTCGAACTTCTATTATAGAAATTTATAAGAAGTAAAATGAGTAGTTTTCTTGCCTAACTGAATTTTAGGTCAAATGGCAAAGAAGTCTTGATCTGCTTCCTTGATATAGAACAATAACTATTTTTTCCTGCTAAGTTTTTTTTAAGTACATTAGTTAATTAAGAACCATTGATGTAAAGATATGTTCTCTTCCTCATCAAGTACACACTGAGAACATGGCTATAGATGTTAACTAGCATCAGAGTGCTTCTGTGACTTTGAGGTGAATTCTTTTAATTTTTTAATCTTACAATTGGTCTACAGAGAATTGTTGATGGTTCACATTTTATATTCTTTTGTTATAAAATTTTCATAGTTTGCAAAAATAAAAGTTATGAGCTATATGTCCTTTATTTGTTATTTCCTGTAAGAAAAGTTAAGATAGAGAAAGAAGATCAGTGATGACCATTGTTGGTAGAGAATAATACTGTGGTAACTGGCATATAGGATGGGGGAAGAAAAAAATTACTTCAGTACTATACTGATTGGGACTGGATTAGGCTTTATAGGAGACAGAAATACAAAAGTGACATAGAGAAGATGAAAGGTAATTTCTCTCTCCCATAAAAATTGTTCAGAGCTGGCAATCCAGGGCTGGTATAGTTCCTCTGTGAGGTTTTCTGATATTCAAGTTCCTTCTAGTTTTATTAGTCTGTCATTCTTAGGATGAAGCTTTTTTTCTTTATGGTCTTTATGATCCAACATGGCTACTAGAGCTCCAGCCATCACATCTGTATTCCTTTTAAAGAGGAGAAATATCCCTCTTAGATCTTACTAACCAAAACCTAGTTACATGGCCACACTTAGCTGCAAGGTAAGCTGGGGAATATAGTATTGATTACGGATGGCAACAAGCTGGAATAAAAATTGTTAATTAAGGTTCAGTACTGAAAAAGGGAGAAAAGGATATTGAGAGGAAAATCACATTCTTTGACACAGTTTATCCATTTTGCTCCCCAAATGTCCATGCTACCTTTCTTCTACCTTCTTGTTACCTGGAGCTTCAGAGCCATGTTGGACCAAGATATTGACTTGGAAATGAAAGCCATACGCAGTAGAGCAATAAGATTCAAAACACATGGGTCTGGCACTGTGGAGCTGTGGAGACAGTACCTCTATACCTCTATGTGAAAGAAATACACATCTGTTTTGATTAAGCCAATTTTGTTAGGGATCTGATGGTTGCCACTGAGCTTAATCTTAACTGATACAAATATAATATAAACTTATAAAATAGCTTTCTTTTAAGATTGCATCTTACTTTGCCTGCCAATGCAGGTGGACTGATGACCCACCCATCCATCTTGTCCTACTATGTGCCTGGGATTAGGTATACAAAGAAGGCTAAGATGGGTGGAGCTGACATTCCAGTGAGGGACCAATAAGCCAATTTAGTAAAGGGACTCCAGTTGCTTTGGTAGCCATCTGTATGAAGTAGAGTGGAACATAATGATATTTGTAGTATTCTCTGCTGCCATCTTTAGACTGAAAAAAAAAAACTTTATAAGTAAATTTGGAGTGTTGACCATAGCATATTTTTCTTCATTAACATTATCAACGTGTTAATCACCTATAGTTATTTCTTGGATATGCAAACTTGGGTATGTTATATATATAAATATATATATAGGGAGGATGATGTTATCAGATTAAGCAATTTTCCTTTGAGAAACTTTCACTATAATTAGAGTAGAACATTTTTACTTAAAACTACAGATAGATTGGCTACTTGCATCCTGCTCAAGAGCTAGTGGGCTTTTTAGGTGAGAGAAAATGTACTTTTCATGTTGGGTTTTAGAGTAAGCTGAATTTATTTACTTACTATTATTGACATCACAATGAATCATCACAGTGCCTGTGTGTTCCAAATAGTTCTTATTTGATTTTTCACAGCAATGTCTATTTTATAGTTGAGGAATATGAAGTTCATTAATGTCTAGGCAACTTGCCCAAAGTCATGCTACTGGTAAACAGTGGAGTTGAGATTTGAATTCAGGTCTGGGACTCTTTTTATATTCCATTCAAGTGTCCATAACAACCTTACCATGGAGACTTAGCCATGAAAGCAAAAGGAGGTGGAAGGTTAGAAAAAGCTGAAGAGGAAAAAAGGTTAAGCTCTTTTGAAGTTTTCCTGCTCAGCTAGGAAAACATTACTGCAGTTATCAGGTAATTGAAGTGTCAACGTGCTGCTGTCAGAAGGGCTGGATGAATTTGTTCCTGTTGGCCTACATGTGGCCGCTAAGAGAGAGGCACAGCCGCAGTTTTCAGGTGAAGAAACTCTGGCAGTCGTGGGAGTTCCTCTTTAGAAGCGACTCTACTAACATGCAAAATCAATGTCACTGAAGTTTTTGCTTATGTTACTGCCTCCGACACTGTTTGATCCTTACATAAAAGAGACGTTTATCATTTGACAGGACTAAGACTGGGAAAGACTGTAGAGGCTTCCCCCAGTTTTCTTGCACAAATGTCTGCGAATTCTGCTTCCCTGGTGTGTTTTCATTGCAAAATTTAGGTCACCGGTGGGGCCTCTCCTTGTCCTTTGACGTTTTTGAGTTACTGTTCCTGCTCCTGATGAGTTTGAAGAACAGACTTAGATCATCCTCCCAGTGATAGATGTCAATTTTTAGCAAATTATAATGTATACAAAACCACAAAAAATAAAACTTGTGCATAATGATGATAAAGTTGTAATGTTCTATACTATTTACTTTGTTTAGAGGGCAACATAATTCTTATTGGGGAATCATACACTTGTTATTTTCACTGGAGATTATGGAATTTTCTTGAACATGTTCTGACAAAGAGAGAGGTATCTCTATTTCTTCTGAAGTGCTGGAATCATCGATGAGTCAGTTAACGGCAGCATTTATTCTTTTTGCTCAGTTGTCAGATATAAAAAATTCTAGTGGTAGGCATCTTAGAGTGTCTGAGAATTCTGTGTTCTCAACCATGGTGACCGCACTGGAGGGGAAAGAATTTGCTAATTAATAGTAGTTGATACATCAAAGTTTTAAATAATTTACTTTGTTACTAAATCACAGTGCATTCCAGAGTGAGCCCCCATAATAGTGCCATTCTTAAATTCGGGCATTCTAACATACTTTTTTTTGAGTGAGAGAGGAAGGGGTGGGTATATATCTGGCCCACGACATGCCTATGGGGCCATATTGGTATGAGCACTATCTTGGTTGTGACCTGGGTAAGAAGGAAGAGAGGTCTGCTGTGAGAGATCAAGCCTCTGCTACTTGTGCCTTCAGAGGCTATGGTTGGTTTGCATTGGAGAGTGACCTACTGGGTCACTCCAGTTAATGGTGAGTAAGGAAAGAGGGTGGCCATGGAGTATGGGTCTATGTACTTTAATCCCAGTGTAATATTTTGAGTTTTTGAAATTGAGACTCAATTGAGATAATTATTTCGTATATACATGCCACATGAAATGAACCTACATAAGCTATATTCAGACATTCGTTATCAACTGAGTCAGAAATTTTCAACAAGAAAAAAGAAAAGAAAGGCCTCCTTCAGAGAAAATAGCTGAAATCTGTCCTTTTGATACATGTAGCCATATCTGACAGGTGGCAAAGGCTGGCATTTATTCTTTGGCATCAGCCACATTCAGTGGAAAGGGTCATGCTTGCAGCTTGCCAAGCTCCATGGCTTTCACTGAGTTGTTTTCTCCCTCTCTGAGTTTTACAGAATCAAATCCTCTGTAATTTTTTCTTGGCTGGGGGATGGGGGGAGGGGGGGCGTGTTGTGTGGAAAAGGACTATGGTAGAACTAGAAACTTCTTCCCCTAACTGGGCAATTTATGTGTAACTTGAGGACTTTCAAACTTGACCACTCCACAGTTTATCTGAACACAGAAAAATTGTCCCCAGTAGTCCCCTGACTCTCCAATTTACTGCCACAAAGATGGGATGGCAGCCCAGGTGTGCAAGGGGGGAATTACAGCTTCTGATTTTACCACTTTTCCAGCTTTCCAGCTTTCTTTCCAGCTTTCTTTCCTTGGACCAAGACAATTATCATTCTAGTTTAAACTATCCCTTCAGTTTGTCAACCTGGAAGATGAAGGTTGAAGGTCTTGTATTGAGGCATTTCTTATATGGTGTTTAATTTTGCCTAATGATATATGAGGAATTATAGGAAACTAGACTAACATCATGGGCATAATGTAGAGGGCTAGGCTGGAAGGAATTCAAACTGAGTGTCAGCTCTGTGCTAGGGGCTATGAACACGAGATTATGAATCTGAGTAAGACAGATCTCTGCCCCAAAGGTTAGGCGGTGGGGAAGATGGTGAATGCTCTGGTATAGGCAAGCAGAGTTTGCACAGAGCAGGGCTCTAAACCCACTGTTTGAGGCTAAAAGGAGCAGAGAATACCTCAGAGTACCAGAGACAATGGGGATTTATCACATACATACACAGGGAAGTCAGCAAGCAGAGAACACTGAATCTATACCTGGATAACCGGGGTCATACTGGGAAAACGGTTCTTCCGTTCATTCCAAAGGGTCTTAACGAGTCTTGTGGGGCTCTCTCTCCCCTTCTCTGCTTCAACTGCTGCTACCTACTATAAGCTTTTCTGTCTCTTTCGCACCTCACAGATTTGCCTACTTGTACCTTCTAGGATTTCCGGCTTCTGCTCACTGCCTCTTCTCGTGATGGCTCTTGGCTTACTTGCTGTGACACAAGCTGCTTCAACTGCTGCTGCTAGCTGTGAATGACTCTTGCAACCCAGCTTCCTAAGAGAAGGTGTGATGGGACCCAATTGGTTACTACATAGTATAGAGGTTCCCTCTTGGCAGAGTTTTCAGGCCCTATGGCCTTGTCTCATCAGAGGCCACTGGCCAGTTCTTGTTTGACTCAGTTTCTGCTCCTCACATCAGATGAGAGGATGGAGGCAGGACTCTGTTAGATAATAGTGGCTTTTGAACAAGGAATTGCCTGAGGTGAGCCCGTTCCTTAGAGAAAGGCACCTTCCTTAGAGAAAGGTCTCATAAACAGTAGACCTTTATGTTTGGCACCTGTGTCTATAAGCTTTTGGTGAACTGCTCCACGTAATGGAGGGAAGAAGATTCAACTTCCTGGGAGAAATCCTAAAGAGGCAAAAAGCCTGGGTGCTGAGTCAGAAGAGGGTAGAGAAAGAGGATCCCCTCTCTCCGCACCACTGTGGGATTGACAAGAGGAACTGGAGAATACATATCATGGATTCTTAATTTGTGCCTGGCATAAATCTTGCCTCTTGTTCCTCTCTCTATAGTACTTATTAGTTATTTCCTACGAGTGATATTGAATACTAGGGGAAGGGTCAATGTGATGTGGCCCAGGAATAACATATGAAGCTATAGGAAACAGCAGCAGAGGAAATCATCCCCCCAAATAGCTGAAATTGCAGGGGAGACTTTGGTCATTCAGTGGCCTAGAACTGGGTGGCCTAGAGGTTACCCAAATCTCCAAGGGACAGGGAGGTCTTACTTAATCTACAGATGTCATATAAAGGGCAGTATCTGGGTATAAAGATGGGGTCAGATACCAAAGGTGCAGTACAGATGAATGTTTGGTCCAAATTGCTGCATGAGAGGAAATTCCAGACCAGAGTGGAGGGAACCAAGACAGAGCCTCCACAGTGGACAGAAGGGCAGAGAGAAGAGGGCTCCAGAGCTGCTAGGATGTGAGTCAGAACCTCCTTTATAGGGACGGCTTTGCCAGTGGGTAGAAGGCATCCCATAGGGCCACTTTAATGACTGGAAAAAGGGAAGCTAGAATGATAGAGAGTGACCCAGACACCCAATCACAACACAAGTCCCTTGCTAGCAGAGCTGGCTCTTGTAGATGTGATAAAATGCCTAAGAAAAATACTCCTCAAACCCATTCTCCTTCCTTTCTCTTTTTTAGTTCAGTGTCTCCATTTTCTGCTTCCCCTATTCCTTCTGTGAAAAATAGACTCATCCTCAGAGAAGTCTTTGTTAAAACCCAACCTCGATACATGTCATGAAAATGAATGAATGAACAACTAAGGAAGTAAGCCATGGAGTGGATTTTTGAGACTGCATTGGTGTTGATCACCTGCCTCCTTTTGACTGTAATAGAAGTCGTGCAGCTTAAAAACTCTGACTGCTGATTTGAAAATTTACCCCACGCGGTGATTGATAATAGAAGCTTTCAGGAATGAATAAAAAAGAGGGGGAGGGGTCGGCAAGCAAGTGCCCGGGGACATATGTGGATGAGGTATGGATGTTGAAAACGAGGATAATTAAAACTCTAATTGTTCACCTTCACTCAAGTGGTGCTCAGATGTCCAGATTTCCCATGTCTGTGTGACAAGTAGGGAAACAGAGGCACAAGGAAGGAAAGGAGGCTTGCAAGCTCCACCTTGGTATCATTATTTAAAGAGGCGCAGTGACCAGTTCACTGACGGTGGCTTATTTTGAACCAACCATTGGCAGAAAAATGAAGCCTGGCCATTCACACAGATCTCTGTCCAGTGTCTTGCTGCAACTCCATCTCTTGCTGCACTTGCTGTAGCCATTTGACCATTCCTAGCAAGATGTTGCTGTGGGCAATGGGCCTTTCAAAGAGCTAAATGAGGCAGGCTTTATTATTTCTCTTTTAAGACTTTCTCTCTGACGGGATTTCTTCGCAAGGGAAAGCACTGCCTCATCTTTTCCTATTAGCATTTGCACAGGGTCTTTTCCCTCACGCAGTCTATCATCAGATTAAAGACCTTTTCTACATCTTTGGCTCTATTAGGAATTTTCTTAGGGATCACTTGGTGGTTCAGATTTTAGTGGAAGATGGTAGATGGGACTTAGCTTTCTTTATGCTGTATTTGAAGTTGAGGCGAGGGCTGTGATTTCTCTTGTTCATTGTTGTCAAAGAGGAAGGGAGGAAGGAACTTATGCCAAATATCATGCATGATGCACCCTTAGGGTCAGCACTCATTCTAGCAGAGGGAATTTATAGTCTAGAATAGCAAGTTCTAAAATGCAGATACACAGTCAAAACATTTGAAGAACTTTACAAAAAAAGAAGATTAATGCCTAGGCCTCATTCTCAGAGATTCTGATTCGGTTGGTATATTAGTTTCCTAAGGCTACCATAACAAAATACCGCAGAATGGGTGGCTTAAATGAGAGAGATTTATTGTTTCAGCGTTCTGGAGGCTAGAAGTGAGAGATCACGGTGTTGACAGGATTGGTCTCTCTTGAGATCTCTTTCCTCAGCTTGAGGATGGCTGCTTTTTCGCTGTGTCTTCATGTGGTCTTCCAATTGGACTTGTCCGTGTCCCGATCTCCTCTTCTTATAAGGACATCAGTCATATTGGAATTAGGTTTCATCCTAATGACCTCATTTTATCTTAATTACCTCCTTAAAAACCCTACCTGAAATATGGTCACAATCTTAGGTTCTGGGGAGCTAGGACTTTAACATATGAATTTCAGGGGCGATACAGTGTAGCCCATAACAGTTGGCCTGGGTAAAGCCTGGGCATCAGCACTTTTAAAGTCTCTCCTGGAGTCTCCAATTACAGCTGAGGTTGAGAATCCCTGTTCCAGATGGGTCCATCCTAGCAACCAGAAACAGGTGTTTGAAATATAATCCCTAGACAGTAAAGTTTTTTACATTGTGGAAGTGTTGGGAGCTTGTGTGGGAAAAGGCTGCTGTCAGCAGAGCAATGTCAAGAGCTTTTGAAACCTAACTAGTTGGCCATGGATAGACTTCATGACAAGGTCCTTCATGCCAGCCTGGGGAGAGTGAGCTCTGATTTCACACTTTGGGGTGCAGTAGTAGGGTGCTCACTAGACTTGAGGAGAACAACCCCTGGGGACAATCCACATCTTTTACTCCACTGCTGGATTTTCTAAGCTTTGTGATCTCTAGTTTTGTTTCCTGAATTTACCTAACCCCTAGGAAAGGAGCACCCTGTGAAGGCAGCTGGTTTCAGTTCTTGGGCCAGGAACATGGTAGAACCTTACATAACCCTGCAGTTGAGCTCTTGGAGAGAAATGCCTGCCTCATATGAAAATGCTTAATGAGAGGTGAGCAATTAATGGGAGGAGGATGGGACTCTGTTCCCAGGCTGACTTGGAGGGGATGATGACTGGTTTGTGGGGGCTGAGAGTCGTGGTGATGCAGTGCTCATCCTGACTCATCTACAGCTCACTCAGCTCATGACAAGCACACACTGATGTTTTAGTAGTTCATCCTGTGACAATGATTCTGTTTCTGTGTTGATCTTGACTTGCAAACTCAGTTTTGGCATTTTAAAGAATTGCTCTATTTTTGTGTGTGAGAATTTTTTTTTGTGAATCTGTCTTTTGTTTTTGTTCATATCTGATGGTTGTCTTGTGTATCCTCTTACTCCCTGGCTAGTTATTCACAAAGAAGAGAGACAATTCTTCTATTTTAGTCCCGATATACATTAGAAAGTACTCAGTTTCCCTTCTTAACTTCCTTTGTCCTTAGCTCTTTCATTGAGGAGGACAAACTCGACTGCTACCCCATTTCTAGCTTAGAAGGAGTGTCCAGCACTGGTATAAGGGCTTTACTTTGCTGCATTTAATCCTCACATAGGACCAATGCAATTGATATGATTATTGTTATTCCCACCTTACAGATGAGGGAATCAAGGTTTAGAGTGGTAAAAAACTTCCTGGGAATATCCAGTGGTGGTAGAGTCGGATTCAAATCTACATGTGCAATTGATATGATTATTGTTATTCCCATCTTACATGGGAATCAAGGTTTAGAGCGGTAAAAAACTTCCTGGGACTATCCAGTGGTGGTAGAGTCGGATTCAAATCTACATCATTCTGACTACAAATCTTATTCCTAGCCATCGTGCATCTGAGCCATGTTGACATGTCACCCAATCACATGGCTTTAAATTCCATCTATATGATAAATGAATCTCAAATTTATATATCTAACATAGATCTTCCTCTGAGTTCCAGACTTGGGTATCCAACTGCCTATCAGTATGTCAAACCTAACCTGCCCCAATCAGAGCTCCAGACCGCCTTTTCCCTTCACAGGTGTGCTCATGCTCAGTCTTCACCCCTCTCTGTAAGTTTGTTTCCATTCAGTTACTCAGGCCAAAGTGTGGTAGTCACCCTTGGTGCCTCTTCTACTTCCACAGCCCTTATGCAAGTCACCAGCAAATCCAATGAGACTAACAATGTCCAGAATTCAAACCGCCTCTTCCCACCTCCATGGTCATTGCCCTTCTCCTGCCTGTTCTCAGCACAGCCATCAGGGTGACTCGGCTTATGTCACTTCCTTGTTCAAAAGTTTCTTGTCCTTTCCTGCCTCACCCACAGGGTGCCAATTATTGTTATTGCCTTTCAACTCCAAACCAATCCTTCCATACTTGAGTTTACGTTGCTGGGTCTGGGCCCCTTTGTCAGCTGGCTCCCATTTGGGCTCAGCCAGTAGAGGGTGATAGAGGGAGATGGCACCACGGGAGGAGGGAAAGGGAGTTGCTCCTTCCTGTCTTGTTTTTTTTTTGTGTGTGGGTTCCCTATCAGCTTGCAACTCTTGTGAGTGACACCCCAGCCCTGCTTCTTCACCCTGGCAGTGGCAGTTCCTTCCTGTAGCAGCAGTTAAATCCACTTTGCAACTTTTCCCATACTCAAGAACTAATCTCATCGTGCTTCCACATGGACACCAGATCCAGCTGCCATTGCCTCCTCTTAGTGGTATGAACTCTAGCCCCATGGAACCCACGCTCTTCTGAGCTTCCAAATTTTAATAGTTCACCCTTTGTTACCCTGGAGATAGCTTCCTGCAGAAGCTTTTTTTTTTTTTTTAAACCTATTTAGTAACTGGTTAATGACTTTTTTCCTAATTAATATTTCTTTGTATTAAACTAGCCCTGTTGAAGTAACTGGTATGGCTTCTGTCTCCTGCCTGGACCCTGACTGATATAATGAGTCAAAGCCAAAGTCCTTAAAATGGCTAGTAAGGTCAACTATGAGCTAGCTTCCTGCTACCATTTTGCTCCTTCTCTTCTAGCTCCTCTGGCCCCTTGCTATTCTACAAACATACCAACCCCTTTCCAGCCTCAGGGTTTTCTTTTTTGATTCCTTTGCTTGAATAACTCTCCCTACAATTCTTCATGGCTTCTCTTCTACCTCCTTAGCGTCTCTCTGAAATGTTACTTCTTCGGTGAGAATTTCCTTGACCACCCTATAAAATCCACATTCCCCCACCCTGCGTGATTCCCGTCCTTTTAAATCTGCCTTGTTTTCCCCATAGCACTTGTCACCATCTGATGGTCTATATATTTACTTGTTTATTTGTTAATTGCCTATCCTGACTAGAATATAAAATTCAAGATAGCAGAGACTTTTCCTACTCTATCGATTGCTACACCCCAGACTTTAGAAGACATGCTTTGCACATAGCAAATGCTTAACAAATTATTGGTTGAATAAATAAACGAATCGAAGTTCTGGATTCTCAGGATGAAGACTAATGTGCTCTGGGCCCAGGTGGCTTTTCTGTCATGCTTCAGAGGATGCTGGCCTTGTAGGAAAATGACTATAGCTGCTTTCTTTACTGATTAGTGAGAGAGAGCTGGATGGGCAGTGTTAGCACCCACAGTGTGCACGGTCTTAGGGTGTACTTTTGAAGAATGAGTAATATTTTTTTACTCTTTTCTCCCAATTGCTATTGCTAGATCGGGGTGGGGGTGAGTGAGGTGGAACTATAGCAAAATTTAGAAGCTGCTGAGTCTATGGTTTCTGTACCCTCAATTTCCACTCTGACTGGCTTTTGAACTAATTGGACATTCAGGCGCTGCCTTGCTAGAATACTATCCTGAGAACTTTTTGGAGATTCTAAGTGATTATCAGCTCCTATGAGTTTAAGTCCTAATGAAATAGCCTGGGAATGTTGGTTGTTGGCTTTTTGTGGTGTATAGATTGTGTCTGTGGATTGCCACACCTCACTTCTAAGATGGGGACTAGCTCCCTAATCCAGGAGGGCTAACAAAATTTTCAGTTGAGGAAGAGGCAAGAGAATTTAACACTAGCAATTAGTGGAGACCCAACTTCCCAGGGTTGAAGGTTGAATCAACCCTAAATCCAATGTGTTCCAGGTTACACCCTACCCTGCTGGATTATGGGTAAACTCCCTGGATTACAATGGTAGTTGCTGGGTTCTTATTGCTGCGATTCATCTGTTCAGTCTTGTTTGCCTTGGATTTCAGCCACTTGGGTTTCAGAAGGTGCTGAGCTGGCCACTGTTCTTGGCCTCAGAACACAGGTGTGATTGGTGCCATATTAAATGCTAGTGGCAATTATGGTTGCTGATTTGAAAGGAAGCTGAACACACTGGCTTTCATCAGGTCAGCTTTGCTTGGCTACATGCAACTTTCCATTTGGGCAAATGAGGGCTGAATTCTTAATTCAGGCAGACTCTTTCAAAGTGTTGTGCTTCTGGGCTTGGATAACTAAATGAAACAACTTTGTGAAGTTGGGTGTTGTCTACACTGTCACTGAACCTGGTGTCCTGTGAAAGGAGACTTTTAAGCACACAAAACTCCTCCTTTTAAGGATTTAAATTTTGCTCACTTTTGGCTCCAGATTTTGCTCAGTTTAGAGCCGCTACAGCCTTAGTTTAAAGTGCTATATTTGAAACAAACAAACAAAAATTTGAGTTATGTTTTAGCTTTTGAAATGTAGGATGTATGTAGGTAGCGGGTAATTAATATGCACCTTCAGAATACCTAGCACTTTACTAGGTAGCATGGGAAATGCAAAACCAAGGACTTGATTACTGTCCTCAGGAACTCAATCTATTTAGGTTAATAGGAGGTATGCACACTCACAGACACAATTAAACAAAAATACATATAAGCATTAAAATGTTTGTGTAAACAGGAGTGCTGTAAAAAGTCAGAGAAAGGACAAATAATTGTGGACCTGCATTTGCCAGAGAAGGCTGGATTGGAATTTGAAGTGGCCTTGGGAAAAGAATGTGGATTTAGATTGATAAGGAGAAGGGGAAAGAACCATAAGGCCAGGGGAAACCTGAGCAGGGGCTTAATGGCAAGAATATGTGCAGCATACATGGCAATTGCAAGTGGATGAGCTCTCTCCCAGAGTCATTAGGAAGGGAGCTGAGCAGATGGGAAAGGACAGAGCATTGGAGGACACCCAATCTGGTTGGGTAGACAGGATATGTGCACAAAAAAGATAAGTCAGATTGTTGTCTTGCAATTAAAATATTAAAAGAAGATTCAAAGTAAAAAAAAAAAAAAAGATAAATACTTGACAACCGAATCTTAAAAGCCAAATGAAAGGTACAAACAAGGAGTGCTTAAGAAGTTCAGGGAGAGAGGAAATACCCAGGGTAGGATTTGCAGAGATGTGCTGAAGGGGAATAGGTTTTGAGAAAGGGAAGAGGGAAGGGGAGAGGCGAGAGAAAGGAATGTATGGTAGGTAAAGCGGGGCTCAAAGGCAAAACTACCTTTAGAGAGTCTTTGGCTACGTGGTAAAAAAGAAGATGAATATTTGGCCGAGACTGAAGTCTTAGGACAAGATGAAAAGGTTTGTATCAGTTATACTGGGGAAAAGAGCCAGGAACTGGATGAGAGACAAATACCAGGATTACTCAGCACCTGTTAGGCCAAGCTGTGTTGGAATGGCATGAGCCTGTGGTGGGCCAGGTCTAAAGGTTATGGTTCCTTCTTCAGTTGTGTTTTGTAATTCCAGATGTCGAGACTGAGAGTAGGTGAGGCTGACTTGAAGGGAAGGCCTGAGAGGATGAAGTCTCAGCTGCTGATGAAGGCAGATTTATACAGCTGAGTACAAGGTTTGATGGGCTCATGGGAAGATTACTGGAGGAATGGGAAGAGAGCCTACTGAGTTAAGAGACTGATGGAGGTGGAAGCAGTCTTGTGCTGATGAGGTCCTGGGGAGGCATGTTGGCCAACATGGCAAAGAGCTGAGAGAAGGAAGAATAAGGGAAACTGGAAGGAGATTATTTAAGAAGAAATTGGAGCATTAAGTGTTATGGTTTTTTTTAACTGTTTCTCTACATAAAGAAAGTTAGGTTGAGTTAGGTTGTCAACAGTAGTATGAATAACATTACAATGATAAGGTAACTTAGAAGATCTTGGAACAAAACGTTCTCTAAATTCCTTTAGATTTTCTTTGTTTACTGTCCAAACTTATTTTATTAAACACTCTTTGGTTAATATTTCTGATAGATTTTAGAGGTTGAAAGAGCAGGGATTAGACTTAATTTGGAAACTCAGCTCTATCATTTCTTAATTGTGAGATCTCCGGCAACTTGCCCAACCTTCTACTCTTGATTTTCTCATCTATAAAATGGCAATAACAATATCTTTCTTACAGGGTTGTTATGAGTATCAATATTAGGTTCTGACAAATGAAGACTATTGCTATTTTAAACTTAGTATTTCAGAGAGGTTTGTGTGTTTCAGTGTGAGTTGTTTTTCACCCCTGCCCACTTTCCCCACATATTTTCTTTCTCTTTCTCACTCCTCACGCATTTAGTAAACACGTTTGCTTAGGTTTGTGACTGGAACTATGGAGGCTGAGTTCAGGTAATCAGAAGTAAGCAAGTATTTAAAAATTTTTTAAATTAAAAGCATCGCTGGCATAGACTATTATATTCGTTTCAGGCATACAACATAGTGATTTGACATTTATGTACCTTATGATATGATCACCACCATCATCTAGACTTTCATTGTGCAAAATTACAATATTATTGACTATATTCCCCGTTAAACCAGTATTTTTTAACAAGTTGCAAATTATGTCACTTTTAAGCACAATAAGGGAAGAAGAGGAAATTAACCCTGTGAATTGTGGCTATTTGGCACATCTAACCGTCTTCACAGGTCGGTTGGGATCTTTCTCTCCTACACTCACATCGACATTGATAACAATCTCCTCCCATGTTGACTAAATTAGATGTCACTGTGTGCTGAGTAAAGTGGCTCTTTGCTGGGAAGGAAGTGGGCAGCATTAGTACAGGACACAGAGATGCTGTGGGAAACTGTGGAGGAACTCCAAGAGCCCAAGGTACAGGTCAAAACCATGCAGTGCCTGAGTCATGTTTCCAAACATAACTCACATCTGTAAAATATATCAGGGAAAATTAAGAGTCCAGGCAGGAAATAAATTCGAAAATATTTGGAAGATATTAAAGAAAGGGAAAAAATTCTCCAAGAGGTCTGATCTCACCTTTCACTTTTTCTATAAAACATTTTGGTTTTCTGGTTATGTCTTTTCTTGAGGTATATTAGCAATACTGTGTTCATTTGACAAGCATGGTATTTCCTTTTTAGTATTATATGTAGGGTGAAGTTCTAGTTCCTAGTTCCTTGATGAGTTCTATTTCTTTGGCAAAGAGGGTCTGCAAGTGTCATGGGTTTGGCCAGGATTTTGTTTTCTCTAGTTTAATTTGTCTAAAGTACAAGTGAAGGCTTTGTGGGCCGAAGCCAAGAAATCATACTTCATACTTGCCTTACAACACTTTTTGCCTGTAGATCTCAGTTCCTTAGCGTACTGACATAGTTGAGAGAACACAGATTTACATTTTAAAAAAATCCTTACTCAAGTATTTCTATTGTGTGAGTTTGACAAAGGAACCTACCCGTGTTGTCTCCAATTTGTTTGCTTCTACGATATGTGTGGAAACTCCCTTATTTTGTTAAGGAACCAAAATGAGGATGAAATTTGTCATATAAAAGTACTGTGGTATAAAACTTTTCCAAAGACAAAAATTGCAAAATTGCCCAATTGAGGTATAATTTTGGTGCTTACATGTAGAAAAGGGAAGGGAAGGGTTGTCTATTGCAAGTTCAATATAGATATTTCTTGCTGTTTGACCTCTGGCAATCCAAATTCTCTCTCTCACAACTCAGGAAGCAAATTGATTCAGAAAATTCATCACTCTCTGAAATCTCAATTCTTGTTTGTTGAAACTCGGATATGAAATAGGTTTTTCCTCTCCAAACTCATTGCCTAAACACTCATTATCAGAATTTAGTAATCAAATAAATTTAGATAACGAGGGTTTTTTCCCTCTCTTCTTGAATATTAGCAACCACTCATTTATTGTAGAAAATTAGGAAAGAATAGAGATAATAAAAATGACTCATTGTCAGAGGTATAATCTTGAATGCTAATTTCCTGGTAATGGTTTATATCAGGGAATGAGCAATACTCTTCCTTTGTCACTTCTTTTTCCTCCTCATTTTCCCTAGCTCAGAGACATTCAGAATTTATAGGAATTTTTAAAAAACTGTTTGTTGATAGATCTGCATGTCAGCTTAGGTAACTGTATCTGCCCAGTGTGTACTGTGTGTGAGATTTTTCCCATTGCCAGACTTCTGCACTTGACTCAAGTTTAGGTCACTGGGCCTTCTCTTGGTGGCCAGCTTCTTCTTGTTCTTCCAAGGCACTTGAGGGCAGTCTGCTAGCCTATTTTTTTCAGGGTGACACTTGTAGCCACGGGATCCATAAAGGTGTGTGATCAATTATTGAAAGTAACTCATTTACCTACTGATAAACAAGAATGAGAATGCCCAGTTAAAATACGAGTTGAAATCAAAGCATAAAGAAAGTCAGGAACGAAAATGATATAGGACTGATAGCACACACTGACTTAAAATAATACACTTTCTCCCATGTGCTCAAAAACTAACTACGACTGCTGTCCAGTGTCCAATTGAGTGTGTGAGCAAAACAAAGCCAGATGCAGCTGATTAACTTCCAGGCTTTCTTATACAACACTGCCATGGCCAGTTCCCCTACTGCACTTATTTTCTCTAAGTGAGCTTCCTCCGTGTCATCTGCATTGCTTCCTGGGGCTGCAGCTTCAAGTGAAGGTGCAGGACATGGAGAATCTGGCTGACTGCTAAGTAATGTGACCATGGTGCAAAGGTGCCTCTCAGTTCAATGTGTCTGCTTGTTTCCTGACCACAAATATTCATTGCAAATATGACTCTCGCCAAAATAAACGTTCCCTTCATCTGGCTTTTTGCAAAATGACATCAACTCTGATAGTTGCTCTATTCTTGGTTAGGGCTTGGGCCACTATCTACTGGCTATCTTTAAGGGAATTAGAAGAGCACCCCCTGAAAGCTAATGAGTCTTCTGGGCCTAGCCGCAGATAGTACCATGTGTGAAGACAAGGCAGTTTCCGCCAGCTGGATGAAACTCAAGGTGGGAAGAGGGCTTGACTTCTGCTTCTGCTGTGCCCTTTTGCAGTTCATAGACTGCACAGTCATCCATGGCAGCCTAGTTAGAGCAACAGAGTACTTGGCAGAAGACTTTTGGATGAATTTCTGATTATGCATAGATACCTTTCTTGCATAGAGCTCTGAGCATCCTGCCTATACTCTCATTTCACCATGCCTATCCACTGAAGGCAGAATGTTAGCTTCATAGACAGACAAACAGAAGTACAGTAACAGAAATTACTTACCTGGGGGGACAATGTAAGCCAGCAGACCTGCCAAGACCAGAACTTGGTCTTTTAACTGGTTCTACAAATCCCCAGTGGAACTTGAGTTAGATTTAATTTAGTTTTTAAGTCTTGGCAAACTGGATGCTGTGTGTTTGTGTAGACTTGCACCATTTAAAAGGTTCTTGGAGTTTAGATTTTGCATGTAATTTGCTACATTAGATTTGGGCAAAAATATTTGCTTTTTGGTCCTTTGTGGTTTAAGTTCCCTCTCAGCATTAACCTGGAATGTTAGAGAGAGCTGTACTGTGGAACACAGCAGGGGGCCCGGAGTTCAGGGCAGGGTGAGTACAGGAAGGCTTATTACTAATGGCAGCTTTTCAGACTGCAGGAGCTTATATAAGATTTTCCTGGTTTGGTTAGTTATTTGTTTATGTATTTTGGACATTATACAGTTGAGACTAGGAAGCTGAAGCATTTCAGGTTTGGAAATGAAGTAAAGATTTGAATTAACATTGGGAAAAACTTTCTCCTGATACATTGCATTAAGTAAGAGCACTAATGGGATGTTTGTCATGTAAAGTAACATTCACACTACCATAATTATCCCAACACCTTAAAGTTTGGTTCATCTTTGAAGTGAACAGAACCAGGATGGGTTATTCCAACCAAAGTTTGGCTGTCTTCTTGGATTTTATAGAATGTTAAACTTCGTCATTGGGGAATGGATTACCTAGTGATTAGAACTAATCCCTTTATATTCTTTTGGGACAAAAAGCAAGAAGCAGATATTATGCCCCCATTTTATGAGAGGAATAGCTGAGGTAGAGAAAAGGAAGTAACTGGTTTAGTCATATGATGAATCTTAAAGCAATACTTAGGCATCCTGGGGACAGCCTATGAGGATAATTTCTGCAGCTATAGTAATTTTCAGCAGTGCCTTCTCTCTCTCTGAAGTTAACGCTAATGCTCTTATTCTGGTAGACCGTGAAACTCCTTTTCTCCTATTCCTGTACCATTACCAGTCTCTCAACAAATTTTCAATCCCAGTGTATATGGAGCAGGATCACACCATATGGGAGGGTTAAAGTCAACATGGAAGGTGAGAATCTATTATATTTTTTAAAATTCACCTTTAAAATATCTTGGTTTGCCCATTTTGTGCAAATATACATACATAGCTTACAGCATTGGTATGTATAGTATATACAAAAGCACGTATATAGATAAGACTATGTAAGCAACATTTAATTTTTCAGTGCCAAATCTTTAAACATTAGCATCTTGGCAAGAGACTCTGAGAGATAAGCTGGAATAAAGATTGACTTAGGGCAGAATAGATCACATCTCTCACCTCCTGCTCACTCTAGGGCATTCATTCACTGAGAAAAATCGTAGGTAGACTTGCCCACGTTATTGGAAAATTACCCCTCTCCTCTTCCCTTTCCTTACCTCCATTCTGTCTACCCCCTCCCTTTTCCTCTCTCTACTTTTCTCCCCTAAATGGATAGAATTGAATTTGTACAAGTTAAATATACATGTGATATCATTTTACTGTAGGTTTTACAAATGCCGCCTTAAGTCAGTCAATGTCATTGTGAAATAGAAGAAAAAGTAAAAGGAAAAATTGGTGCTTCTTAGTGCTCATTAGCAAAAAAACACACTGATGGATTTTATGTTTTTGTTGGAAGGATCAGCCCCCCATTCCATATTCTCATTGGAATATGGGTTTATTGCTAATGTTAAATTCATAGTCTTTAAAAAAATTAATTTTTTCCCATTACAGATGACATATGATATTATATTAGTTTCAGACATATATAGTGGTTAGACTTTATATACCGTTATGAAGTTATCACCCCGATAAGTCTAGTGCCCATCTGAAAATTAGTAGTTTACATGCGAGAAGTTACATCATTTAAGCCAAAGAGATCAATGTCCTTTTGGAAAAACAAGGCTGGTATTCTATTCTGAGATGCACTGTATCAAGAAAGCCCTAGTTATAAGCACATAATACATGTTAGAAGGCATCTAGGGAAGAATTCTAGAACCTATATAACTGAATGTTATATGACAGGGTCTTTACATCTAAACACAATTTTATCAGGCCATTTGTCAGCAGCTTTCCTCTTAAAGTACTTTACGGCAAGGTGTTATGGCAACAGCTGGGGTTGGGAACTTTAAAGAAATTATGCAATAAGAGAAAGCTCATTCTGGAAAAGTCATCTCTGAAACCAGCTCTAAGATCATCTGGATTGGTTAGTTGCCCATTTGCTCCCAGACCACCATCTCATAGTCTCCTGCTCTGTTTTGCCTTGCATGGGGCTAACCCCCATAGACTACAATTCTAGACTCTCTTGCCAAGTGTCTTACAGCTAGGTTTGTCCAATGAGAGTCATCAAGAGAAATGGGGAATCTAAGGCATTTATTCCTCTTGTTTTCTGTTTGAAATGGTGTGTGTGATAGCTGGGTCTCATCTGTGGTTGCAGCTCTTGATGGGCATTCCCTCCTGTTGGACCTCCACAATCCTGGGCACTGGTCACATTACCTCCCCCTTTTATTTCCTCAGCCCTACAAGAAGCACTGGTTTCCTGCGTTGCTAATCTCCAGGTTGCCTAACCCTCCTTTTTTGTTTTTTAGCTCCTCAGACACCTTTTTGGCAAGATCCTCATGTTAAAATTTCTATATTGAGCTACTTGGTGTGGATTATGTTTTGTTGTTTGCTTGCTTGTTTTCACAGACCTCGACTAATGCCTATTCATGCTCTAGCTTCCATTTTGAATCTTGTTCTTGGCCTAATGGATTTGCCCTTAGATCTGACCTTAAGTTTAACCAACCTGTTGCTTGTCACATACATCTTTCCATTATTTTTCTGACCTCAGTCTTGATGCTTGGGTAATACTCAGTGGCTTTAGTTCCCCTCTCACCCCATATCTCTGTCTTTGCTGGTGCAAAACATTGTCTGAAATATGAGACACGGGGCTTAACAACCAGAAAGTTCCTTAGATATTTAATCCAACTTTTTATTTTCACCAATGAAGACACTGATGCCTAGAATAGTTAATGTCTTCCACGAAGTCACCAAGTTAATGGTGGGGAGTGAGCAGAGAAGGGAAGGTTCACATTCATGTCTAGATAAACTTCGCATCACCTAATTAACTGTAGCATGTGAAAAGGATTGGAAACATAAAGATTGCAGTATTTACTACCTGATGACCCTCCTCGTTGCCTGGCCTTTGCCTTCAAGCAGACATTTTGTACTGAGTGGACAGAAATATTAATTAATTAATTCAACTCATATTGATTGATTGTCACTAAGGGCAAGTCTCAATGCTGAATGATTTGGAAAGGACACATATGAATAGAAAGTGACTCCATCCTCAAGAAATTCTCTCTCTATGAAGGGGTATTACATAAATACAAATGACATATGCATGTTGTATATGCTGTATACAAGGCAGAAAATTGTAAGCTCCACAAGAATGATTCAAATGCAGTGTTGTTTGATGTGGAGGAGAAAGAAAGTTGCTTCTGACTGGGCAGTGTTAGTGAAAACTTAATAGAGTAAGTAGTAATTAAAATGGACTGAAAAGCACAGGTAATACCTGACCACGTAAAGCTGATGAGAAAGCCATTCAGGAGAAGTGATCAAAAGCAGATAATGAGACAGCGAATGGTTCAATGTAGCTGGAAAGCAGATTGCCTTTGAGAGGGATAACAACAACAACAGCAACAACGACAACCATAGCTAACATTTAATGGACTTGTACCACATACTCAAACATTGTGCTAAGTGCTTTTCATGCTTTGCATTAACATATGAGATGAATATCGTTATTCCTGTCTTATAGATGGGAAAACTGAGGTTTTGAAAGAATTATAAAAAGTCATCCGGCTACAAATGGTGAAGGTGGGATTCCACACAGGTCTGCCTGATTCTAGATATGCTGTTAAGCCCTAAGCTGAGTGAGTAGGCCATAAAGAAAAATAAGGGATTTACATTTAGATCTAAAGGCATGAATAGTACTGAGTTCTTAGAGAAGGCATTAGGAAAATGAAAAGACCTAGATTCCTGAAAAAAATTATTGCTACCACATCCTCACTAGAGCAGAGATCTATAAACTTTTTTGTTTATTTATTCTTATATGTGTGTATATGTTTGTACATACAAGCATGTCCTATGGTCCCAATATGTTATATAGTCTAAAAAGTACATTAAAAAAGAAGTAATAATAAAAATATTTCAGAGAAATAATTTTTATTTATTAACAATTCAAAAAACCATTTTTGTCTCCATAAAAAAGAGGATTTCGTGTATTTATCATTAAGCTTAAGCTTAGTAAAGTTTTATAAATCCTAATTGGGTTTCGCATAACTTTAAACATAGTCATAAAAATTGTAGATGTTTGCTTTCTAGTTCCCTATGCTTTTCTTTTAATGTCTTGCTAATCATGAAGATTTTATACTGTCACTAGCTAATATCTCAAGTCATAACAGCCAATACAGGGTTCATCATTAATGATTGTGGGGTACATCTTTATTTTAAATAAGTTTAAAAAAATAATGTTGAGGTTCTTTTTTTTTTTTAATTTATTGACTTTCTGAAAGTGAACTCTTCAGTGTTTTTACTCTGTAAAGTGACTGATGATGAGCTTGTCTATGTATGAGAGAACTGTCTGTCGGCTCTGCCATTTTCTCATTGCTTGCTTGGGCTGTGTTATTTGTAGTACTTTCAATCTGTGGTTTCTTTCTGTGAATCTTTGACAGTTTTTTTTTTCTTTTAATAATCCAAGGGTTAATTTACTTTGAATTACATATTACAATGCATACAGTCACTTAACCAGGTACAAGGAAACAACAAATGCTCTAAAATGCTGAAAGCTCTAACAGACTGAGGATATCAATCCCCCTGGGAAAACTCCCTTATCTTGAGTATTGCAGATTAGGTGAAAATGCTCAGTTCATCTGTATATAACATATTTGTTAAGCTTAATTAATTAAAAAAAAATAAAAACATAATGGTAGACTGATAGTTAAAATTCCTACATTCCATTATTGTTGAATCATCAAAACTGTACACCTTGCCAATTTCTTCATACAACTTAGGTTTCTGGTGAAAAATATGAAAGGAGGGAATGAAAGTATTTAGATAATGTAATTTCCTTTAGAAAAGTCTGAGGTGTGACTCATAACCCCTGAAAAAATTCTCCTGGAATTATTTTTGGGTATGAGTGACTAAATGCTTCTCTTAGAGGAATGAGTGACTAAATGCTTCTCTTAGAGGAAGGTGTGTTTTACATATATAAATATTCATTATTTCTACATATTAGGGTTGAAGAACTCAAACATTTACAGGAAATTAAATCCTATTTTCATTTAAACTTCCCTGTTCAGAATCCTTAAAGTGGATAGCCCTGACATTTAAATTGGAATTCACTCTTTTCTTCATTTTGTTGACTAAAGTAATACTGGGAAAATATGGGAATTATCTGTTTACCAAAGTGATACCATCTATATCCAAGCATGCTAAACCAAACTCCAAAGCCTAGTGGATGAAATATCTGCCTCCTGTGTTAAGGCCATCAGGTTCAACTCCTACTGGGATGGTAGTTTTTTCAATTAAATTTCCATTAACTTTTGCCTTTGTGTCATTAGAAGCTAATTCTTATGTGTGGCAAAGACGAAAGAGTAAAAGGAAATATCTGATTCATGCATCATGTTATTGACAAGTAAAATGTGACGATGACAACTTTTTAATGTGGAAGATAGGAAAGCCAGCAAGGGGACAGGTGTTTTAGACCTGACACTGACCACAGCAGAGGAGTGGTGGCAGCTGCAGCTTGGGAAGGCAATTTGGAAGATAGTGATCACGCAGTGGAAGCATTCACTATTCTAAATGCTGGGATGTGAGGAAGAGCTGGGCAGAGAGAACAGTCTTCAAGAAGCCTGAAACACTGGGAGGGGAGGTACACGAATGGCTCATTGGTAGGG
>NW_006434369.1:7140198-7163131 GCF_000325575.1 Pteropus alecto
AAAGAGGAAAGGCAAACCTCTTTCACTAAAGAAAATAAAAAAAATAGAAATCTTAGAGGTAGCCCATTTGGTTAATACATGTATTCTTAGATGATATAAATTTCAAGCAATGAATAACAAGTAGCTAAGAAGTACAAAAGAATAGTTCATTTTAAACGTAGAAATGAAAAGGATTCTCAGGGCACAGATGAAGACAATGAGAAACTGCCAAAAGTTACAACAACAATTTTGCAAGAAGGGAAAAGATAAAAAGATGAAAACCAGCCAAACAATCAAAACATGTATTTGCTGATTGCTGATGTGGAGAAATAGTAAAAGTTGATGCTTATGAAGGCTAACTCAAGAAGACTTTTAAAGAAGGACCCATAATCTTTCAAGTTTACATAGAAATAAGAGAAAATGGTTTTTAGAGTTCCATCACACAAATCTTAACCAAATGAGCTTAGACACAGAACTTTAAAAAAAAAATAGAGGCAAAGAGATTAGGGAGAATTTATTCAGTAGAGGTTTGTCTGGGTTTATATTCAAGGTATATAAAGGACTGGATGATCAAAATTTTAAATTATTATGTGTTTTATTTGGGAATACAAACTGAAACACAAACGATTATACATATATATCTATAACACAAGCATATGCTAATAGTCTACATGTATTTGTATATAAGTAGAATCAACTTTTAAATACCCATAATAATGCCTAATATTTATTGAGTACTTACTATTCCGTAGACTGTTTTGAACATTGTACATCTGTTATTCATTACAATTACACTATTATGGGGGTACTCAACCCCAACACCCCACTTTACAGATGAGAAAACTAAGGCACGAAAGTTCAAGTCCAAATTCCTAGGGTTGGTTAGTGTTAGAGGTAGTCATGTTTGTCACCACGACTCCATGAAATGTCAGTTAATTAAAAAAAATTATACCGGGAATAGGTTTAACATTTATATTTGAATATAGCTTTGCCTGCTGTTCTGAGACAATTTACTTCAAAATACAATAGTGGAGCCCAAATTGAAATAAAATTAAAAGGCAGAACTATTCATTCAGGAGGAACTATTTCTTTTTTTTCATGGCTAGAGAGAAACTACGTCACATCTTAGAAGGATGCAAAACATCAGTTTAAAGTAAAATAGGCTATCTCAGCAAGATTTCTGTTTAATTCTTGACCTTAGCTGATGCCCAAGCCCTAGCACTGTGTGCGCTGTCTATGGTGTTCAGCTTCATTACTTTCATCTATGCATTGACAATTTGAAGGCACCTTGTGACTTTGATCTGTACAGTTCTGCTTTTGCTTCTCCCATGTAGGCACCGACATCTTGTAGAAACGTGGACCCCCTAAGCCATTGTATTAGTTAGGAATGCATTTGGCCCCAAGTAACAAAAAATCCAGCTCACAGTAGCTTAAACAAATAAGGGTTTATTTTTCTCGTGTAGTGAGAAGTCTGGAGTGAGGCAGCTGCCTGTGTTGGTTTAGCTGCTCAACTTTATCGGAGTTGGAGTCTGCACTACTCTTGGCCTTTCCTTCATGTTTGCGATATGGCAGTTGCAGCTGCAAACTTTCCAGGCAGGCAACATGGGGAATAGGCAGCACCAGCCATATATGTTTATTTATCAGTACAGCAAATCTTAGAAGACCTTGTTCTCTTCCCTTTTCCCTCTGTCCTCCAAGGACTTAGCTGGGACTGGATCACTACTGGCTGTAAAGCAAGCTGAGAATGTGTTTGGGCTGCAAGGGAGAAGAAAATTGGATATGAATGTTGAGTGACTAATCTATGGAGTGCGCCCTAGCATCTCAACAGACCTTCTAATTTAAGGAATAGCCTGAATTACAGATTTGTGTAATAGATAATCAAATAACTTTCAAACTCATTCAAACAAATGGGGCTAAATCATATATTTTTTCTTTTATAATCCTTTTATAACATGTAGTTTGATCTCTTAAACATTTGACCCTAAAATTTTATTTAAAATATTCATTTTCATTGTCATGAAGAAATAACTTCTTAAGCAAGGGTAAACTTTAATTCAGTTTTTTTTTTTTTGCAAGTGATTGATAAGAGTCCATCATTTATTTTCACTGCCCCAGTCACAAGCTCTCCCTCTGTCCCCACTCCTGCCTGCCATGGAGAGTGCCCTCGCACGCTTCCCCACCCTCTCTGCGCCTCACCACTCTCCCTTACTTGGCTGCCAGTCCAGCTGCCTTAGAATGTTAGAAAGGTGACATTTTCAGTTTTCTTCCTGTCCAGCAGTAGGGTATAGGACAGGCAGCCTTAAGTGCTGCTTTCTGCGCAAATGTTTTTGATTACAAATACCTAACTAGGTTTGAAATGTTTTATAGAATAAGACAATATTTTTTCAACGAACTTTAAAATAAATGTAGAGTTTTGTTGTTTGTTTCCACCTCCCCGCTCTCTCATCCCTGTTTGCACACCCTCCCCCTCAACCCCTAACAAATTCCAAAATGTTGGATTTCAAACTAGTGGGATTTTACCCCACCGTTTGAACAATGTTTACTTCTGCATCTATGTTCACTTGGATGAGATTTTCAGAGCAGAACTCAAATAAAATTACTGTTTTCATGGAACTTTTTAAAACTTAGCATTAACTATTATTATATTTCATTTTTTCTTACTAGTATGCATTCTTGAAACATAAAATGCATTTAAGACAAATGCAGCTTAATTTTCAATATGAAAATTAACATGTTAGGGAAGTTATGTTTCTACAAAAATTTAGTCTGTAAAATAAGAGGAAAAGTTAAAGTAAGTTGTGGAAAACAAGCAAATAATACTTTTTAAGGATAATTAATAATGAAGAGGAAGAGAGAAATGGAGAACACAGCCTCCAACTGTTGAAAGTAGATTCTCTTTCAGAGGCAGGTTATGGGTCAAGGGGCCACGTATTTATCATCCATGCTGAGACAGTTTGAAAGTGAAAAGGACACAATTAATAATTATGCCAGGATGAGAGGCAGAAATTGGCACAGTTTCAGGCAAAGCAGGATAGATACTCACTTTAATTGAATTTAGGTTTGAATCTAGGCTCAAAAATTATGGATTCATTAATCATGAGAAACTTTTATCATGTGTATCATGTCTTTCAGAAATGTTTGATTTTGTCCGGTTTTGTATTATATGTGTAGTTTGAAAAAAGTCAATAAAGATTTTAAAAATATGGACAATGTAAGATTTGTACTTTAAAAGTATTCAGAAACTAAAAACCATTTTTTAAATCAGTGCTATGATTTCATGAAGCAAACTGCCAGTTGACGGCAGTTTCAGCATTTTACTTTCGTAGCTTATTTTTAGTCATTCATTTAGTTTGAGTAATATTTATTAAACTCAGGTTATTGATCAGATACTATATTACTGTGTCCCTTAATCCTTATAATTGCTCTATGAAGTAAGTATTAGTCAATTAAAAAAAAAAATTTACCTCTGCGAGGGTAAGCGACTTGCCCAAAATCACATGGCTGGCAAGTAGTAGAGCTTAGATTCAAATGCCAAGTCCAGTGCTTTCCCCTTGTTATATAACTATTTTGAATATTAACATGGGTTATCTTTACACTCTTAACTATATGCTATACTCTCAAGTGTGTTTTTGATTACATTTCAGGACCAAATTATTTCCATAGGAATACATCTCTAATTTTATGATGGTATCAGTGGGAAAATAAAAGAGGCGGTATGGGATTTTGCTTTACTGCTGGCTCCATGGGAGAAATGTTAAAATTATAAGCCTAGGATTTGAAGACCAAAAAAAAAAAAAAAAAAAGTCAGCAGTGCTAAAGCACTATTTTTATCAATATAAGATATTTGAATGTAGAAAAGCACCTGTGTATCTCACAAGATTTCTGAGAATCCTGAACTGTGCCACAATGCCGGTCATTCATTGTAGAGTAGCTGAGATGTAAGAAGAAACATCCTAAACCTACCAGAGTTTCATTTATTGCTCAAGTCCCAGAGCTATTGTTCTAAGTGACCTAACTTATAAAGAAAGCACAGTATGAGATTTAAGGATAAAAATCTCATGTCTTTTTTACACATTTAGATATAAAATAATTTTATAAAATTCCAGGTCAATTTATCCAGTACAAAGTAAAGATGCCAGAAATAAATAACAGCTGTTTAACTATGTACAACAACATTGCACAACTGTTCAGGACAGGAGGCACAGATGAATTATGCTGATAGGCTGTGAAGTGGCAACATTATTTGTGCCTTTTCTTTTAGCCATCAGTCTTGAGTTCTCCATTACCCACTCCTTTTAAATGATTCTATTGAAAAATGCAAAATAGCTTAATCCATTCATTTTCCTTAAGTTCCCTTAAAATAAAACACCAGAGCTGTAATTTGCTAATCATATTTCATCATTCACGACAATCACCACATAGAGTTATGGTTAGTGAAATCACTAAGCGTCTGCGTGGCTGTTATTGTATGAAGGCCCATTTGGCAATGGAAAAATGTGTTGATCAAGAGCGATTCATAGCATCACAGATTTCATACAGAAATGTAGGTCCTGGTAGAGATTTATTTTTATCCTATAGCAGCTCTCAATTTTCTATGACAATAACGACCACTATTGACTTACATGTTCAAAACAGTGAATTAATTCATTCATTTGGGTGAATGGCGTGGAGTTGGATAAAAATGAAACTCTTCCTTTTATCTGAGTCAGTAAGGTGGCTCCAATTCCAGTGGAAAATGTCTCCGTTGGTGACTTAGCAATGGTTCAGCTGATTGGCATAGTTACTGAGCAGTCTGGACCACATGATTCTTCATACATGACTGTTCTATCATGTTGATTCTGTAGTCGAGTATTGCCAAGAATCCATTCACTTATTCAGAGGAAAAAGTACTATTTATGAGCAAAACCGTTTTGCTGAATGTTTCAAAAACACATAATTTATTTCATTTAATCTCTCAACAGCTTTAAGAGGTATTATTATTTTAATGTTAAAAGGAAGCTGAGACTCAGGTTAAAAAAATCACCTGCTAAAGTCATACAACTAATAAATAGCTGAACTAAGTTCGATTTCAGGTCATTGGTCTCCAAGTTCATTGTTGTCTTCTTTAGATTACACTACTTAGTAGCTGAGAATACAAAAAAAAATTCTTGTGGATGGATGGTTGGCTCAAAAGCAGTCAAGAGATATAAACTTTAATTAGCAGGC
This sequence comes from Pteropus alecto, assembly GCF_000325575.1. Lineage (NCBI taxonomy): Eukaryota > Metazoa > Chordata > Mammalia > Chiroptera > Pteropodidae > Pteropus > Pteropus alecto. The sequence goes on from NW_006434369.1 coordinate 7,145,383, forward strand.
ATGAAGAAGTAGGGATAACAAATTGTGTCATTTCAGAATTCCCATTAAAAGTGTGAGCTCTTGGTGGTAACTTGTCCAAATCTTCTCTTTTAGGTGTTTATTTTTTGTCTTCTCCAACTGTCTATCAGCTCACTGGCATACCAAACCCCCATTGTAGTATAGGAGACTCATTTTTCAAACAGAGATGTTTAGAAGTACATATTTCAGATTTTAACCTTATTGTGTAGACAACCATAAGGCTGTGCTGTCTCAGAGTCTCCATTTTAGATCTTATTTAGTTCCTCCTTCTTCTTCCTCCTATGACTATTCTCATGTAATACTAGAACTTGTGGAAGTAATAAATGGAAACATGAGTCTCTCCTGACAGAGAAGTCCTTTCTGGTATGACATCAAATTCTCTACCCTAGTGCCTGAGTTTGTGTCTCATCTCTGTCCCTTAATAGCTGAGTAGCTTGGCCTGCCCACTTTTTCTCTCTAAGCTTTGCTGAAAAATAGCCAGCCTTAAAGGTGTCATGTGAGAAGAACTGGGATGGTATAGATGAGAACAGTCTGGAAACTATAAAATGCTCTATAGACTTTAGATATTAGGTGTCTGCCTTCTCCTTCTTATGGGGCCAGTTGCCCTGCAGATACTCCCCACAGAGTTGTCTAAAATAAATAAAGATGAAATAACATTAAGATAGTGAAAATTCTTGCCTTGGCAGAATAAGGGCTCTCTCTTTTTTTTTTTGCCCCACAATAACTTGCATCTCCCTTCCTTATAGTACTTACCTCACTGAATTGTGCATGTTTGTTTTCACAGTGCTTAACATTTAACGTGGCATACAGCACGCACTCAATAAATATTTAATATGAGTAATATTTACTGAGCATTTACTCTATACCACGGTTTTAAGCACCTTAGATATATTAATTTATTTAATCCTCATAACAATGAAATTATTCTCATTTTATCAATGATGGAATTGGGATGAGATTCAGAAATGTTAAGTAATCTGCCTAAAGTCATGTAACTCATAAATGGTGGATCTGGGGCTGTCTGGGATACGAAACAGGTCTTCTGAGTTGAGACTGTTCTTAACCACTATACTCTCTTGCCTTTAAGACACTAACACTCATCAAAAGCTGAACAATAAAGGAAAAGATAGCTAAGAGCAAAAATATTATTTCCTTTATTATTTTACATATAAACATAATTCCACCACCTAGAGGTAACTATACTTAGTATTTTTCTTCATTCTGCAAGTGATATTTTATATAGTTGAGTTTATACTATAAATGAATTTATAGCTTTTTTTTTTTTACTTTCATCATATTGTAATCATTTTTAATGATAAAAATAGCCTTGCATAAATGGGTGGATCATTATTTAGCCAAACATTCTCCCATAATTAGGCATTGTATTTTTCTTTCTTGTTTTAGGTAATTCTCTAATTAATAGCTCTGTGCAAAAATCTTTTGTATGGATCATATTTTTGTGTGATTCACAGAAAAGGATATTATTGAGATTTTTGATACACAATGCCAAATTGCTTGCTACAAAGATGATACCAATTTACACCCTCACCAGTAGGATCTGAGCCAGGCCTTAGACGTTTGAGAGGTTTTGAAGGAGGGGAGTGCAGAGATTGGAGGGTTCTGAGTTAGGAGGAGACAGGACCAGGAATCAGTGAGTTGCCTCCTTCAGAGTGTTAAGCAGTTCTGGCCTTTAATGGGTTTGCTCTTCACCCACTTAGAAGAAATGGAATGAAACAGGAGTTGCCCAAAAAGAAAATGGAATTCTATGGTTTTAGGCTTTACCTCCATTGTCTAAGAATCTGAATGTGTCTGTTCTTCCTATGTGTGGCAAGATATTAGGCCTTAGTTTATCAGTAGGATGGTGATATCGTCTTAAATATGACTAAAGAATAATGAAACACATTTCAAAGGCAAAGCAACTCATCCAGAAAATAGTCTTAGAATTGTCTCCGTGTATGTATGCATGCTCATGTATGTACATGTACTTGTGTGTAAATGGGACGGTGGTAGGGGGTGTCAATTTGAGAACAGTTGCTAGTAGGGGAAATCAATTAATCAAGGGGTCAACTTCGCCCTTTTTGCGGGTTTCCTAAGCTTATTTTGTTAGGTTTGGCGCACTGCAGTGAATTTAGAGTACCATACTGAGGTCTTTTCATTAATACCTGGGAGGCTGTCTGTAGCCTATGGCACTTCAGTAGAAGAATTAGAAATACATAATTCACCAAGTGTCTAACTTCATGTCTTGTAAAATCACAGTTTTAATTTTCCAGAAAAAGCATTTACTTTTCTCTGCCTTTATCTTGTGCTTTGAGTGTGTTTCTTGGCTTTCTCCATCTTTTTCCCCCTTCCTTTTTTTTCTCTAACTCTCTAGCAATTATGCCTTGACTGCAGGGCACTCATATTTCCATTCAGGGGCTCCATTTTTATTGTCTGTCTTCACAATTACCATGTTCACCTGTTTATATTTCTTGGCCTTTTTTTTTTTTTTTTCAAATCCCAAAGACCAAGTGTGCTTTGCTTACCTTGGTTAGCAAGAAGCAAATGACCTCTTTTGGTTTCAAAGTAGCAGACTTGGCCACAGTGGGAATGCCAGCCATAGAAGCTACAGATTATTTGCAGTAAAAAAAAAATTGTATCCTTTGACAAAGGAATAGGAATCCCCTGGAGAGAATTGGTAGCATTTTTCTTGGGCAAGTGAAAACTTTCCTTTTGGCAAGGAGCATTGTAATTAACACTTCAGAAGCAGATAAACCTAATCGGAGGGTTGGCTCCACTTAATAGCTTATGAACTTGGCACTGTTGTCTGAGTCTCATTGCTTCATCTATGAAATATAATAACATTTACCCCATAGGGTGGCTGGAAGGATTAAATGAGATAAAGCATGTAGACCACTCGGCACAAGGCCTGGCCTATGTGCTCCATAAATGTTGACTGTGATTATTTTAATCATTATTCTTATCATCATTATTTGTTTGACTCAAAATTTCTCACTTGCTCTATCCTATAGAGAGGACTCCTTTTATTTTTCCTTTCTAAATGTTACCTCTATTTTTCTGATAATCTTAACAGATGAAACAGAAGGAATATTCTTTCCCAGCAGCCAGTTAGTATGGCGATAAGAATTGCACGTTTGCTGTATTTATCCTCCTTTTGCAATTGTTTGGGAAACTGCTGTCTGTTTCCATAGATCACCTAGTTGTGTTTGATTATGGGGTTAACTGATCCATAAATGGATAAGAAAGAACATGAAGACACCAGAGAAAATATTTATGAAGAAGAAAGCATCTCAGGCATAAATATGTATCTAGCTTGTAATAGAATGGTTCAAACCAGTGCTTTGCACTGCCACCTGGATACATGGCTGAGAGCTTGCTGATACATTTTCCCTCCCACATACTCTTTCCTATGGTGCTACTATAAAAACAGTAAAATATTAATAATAAAAAGAGCCTTCTTGAAGATACAGCATGTTATGACAAGTTGTAGGGCATTAACAGCAATTCAGTGAAATGTAATTTGAGGCATATATTTTCAAAAAATCCTGCACCAAATCTATGGCATGCTTGATTCAAATCGGCTGCTGTGGTCTAACATGTCTCCTTGGATTTTTTCTTTCATTGCTCGAGTTCCCTTGCACAATTTTTTCCTTTCCTTTCCTCCCATGATCGATTTCCCGTTTGCACAAAGCATCAAATCTCTCAAAGGCTGGTTTCTTAATACTTACCAAAGCTTTCCATCTTTCTATTCTGTAATTTTAGGGGGTGGGGTAAAAAACAATTCAGCAAGTTTTTTTGTTTTGTTTTGTTTTTTAATTATCTGGAATCAAGATCTTAATTCTTAGTTCTTCTGGGTCTTACACCATTTTAAAAGATTGACAACCCACTCCCATGGGCTTTCTCCTCATGTAATGAATCAAGTAGAGGACAATAAACCTAATTTGTTAAGGTATCTGTTTTCCATGTGGGCAACTGGCCTTGCTAGCTTCTGTCGTCACAGCCGAGGGAAACGCTGGTCAGAGCCAGAAGGAGAGAGTATGAGTGGGTCCCATAAAGTCATTATCCCACCCAAGCCTCCAAGAGGGACAACTGAAAGTGCTTATCCTTAGGTAATAGTGAAATGAGTTCACTATGCAGGCTTTTAGTGGGATGAGATGAAAATAATTGTAATTTTTATAAATTTGTCTGCTGCTAACTTTTGAATACTTGGTGGTGGGGGTGGTGGGTGGGTAAGATGTTTATGTGAAAAGAGAAGATGTTTCAAACTCTTGTCATCTGGTAGGGCAGGCTAAAATGCTCTACATGAAGAGAAAACAGGTTTGGAGGAAATAATGCTGCTCCTATTTGATGGTTAAAGATGGGAAATTTTGAAGACAGACTTGAAAACAGAAATACAATCTAACCTTATTGAGCAATTACTATGCCTCAAGGACTATTCTAAGAGCTTCCTATTATATACTTATGGAGGTAAAATTCACAAAACATAAAATTAACCATTTTAAAGTGAACAATTCAGTGACATCTAATCAGATGCTCCTCTACTTATGGTGGGGTTATGTCCCAATAAGCCCATCATAAGTTGAAAATATCGTAAGTCAAAAATGCCTTTAATTCACCTAATGTACTGAACATTATAGCTTAGCCCAACTTAAATGTAAATAGAACATTTACGTCAGCATACCATTGGGCAGAATCAATCATCCAACACAATAGGTATACCATAGAGTATCAGTTGTTAACCCTTGTGGCTGTGTGCCTGACTGGGAGCATCGTGAGAGTATATCATACTGCATATCATGAACCCAGAAACAGATCAAAATTCACAATTCAAAGTACGGTTTCTATTAAACACGTATCGCTTTCACACCATCGTAAAGTTGAAAAGTTGTGAGTGGCACCAGTGTAAGTTGTAAGTTGGGGACCATCTGTGCATTCACAATGTTGTGCAGCCACTGCCTCTATCTAGTTCCAGAATATTTTCATCACCTTGAGAGGAAACCCTGTACCTATTGTATTAAGTTTTCTAGGGCTGCTGTAACAAAGCGCCATAAACTAGGTGGCTTAAAACAATAGAAATGAAGCTAAGCAGAGTTGGGCCTGGTTAGTACTTGGATGGGAGACCACCTAGGAAGACCAGGTGCTGTAGGTGTAAAAAAACGAAAATAAAAAAATAAGGGATTGTAAGCTGACAAGGTCCTTGCAATCTGAGAGGTCAACAAAGGGTTGCCTCACCAAAAACAAAACAAAACACAACACAACACAACAATAGAAATGTATTGTCTTTGGATTCTGCAGGCTAGAACTCTGAAATCGGTGTCTGCAGTGTCTGCTTCTTCTGAGACTCTGAGTAGAATCCTCTCTTGCCTCTTCCAACTTCTGGTACCTCCAGCAATCCTCGGTTTTCCTTGGCTTCCAGCTGTATCATCTCAATCTTTGCCTCTACCTTCAAACAGTGTTCCTTATGTGTGTCTTCACATTGTCTTTCCTCTATCTGCCTCTGTGCCCCAAATTTCCCCTCTTTATAAGGGTATGTCAGATATTGGATTAGATGTACCCCAATCACTTCATTTTGACTTGATTACCTCTGTAAAAAAACCTTATCTCCAATAAGTTCCCAATTTGAGGTACTTGGGATTAAGACTTCAATATATCTTTCTGGGGGAACTCACTTCACTCTATAATACCCATTAAGCAGTTATTCCTCATTCCTTTCTCCCCCAGCCCCTGGCAACCACCAATCTACTTTCTGTTTCTATGGATTAACTCACTCTGGACATTTCATATAAATGAAATCATACAATATATGACCTTTCATGTGCGGCTTCTTTCACGTAGTATAATGCTTTTGAGATTCATCATTGTTGTAGCATGTGTCAGTACTTCTGACATTTCTTTTTGTAGATGAATAATATTATACATGTTTTTCAAATGAAGAAATAAGGCACATAAAGGTTAAATAATACATCCAAGATCACACAAGCAGGAGATATTGGAGGTGGGAATTGAACCTAGAAGACTGCTTGAAAAGCCTGTATGTCCTCAAGGAATATGCCCCTGCTGAGCACAGAGGAAAATGAGCCTTAGAAAAGAGTTCGGGCCAGCAACGAGGAGTGGAAATGGTGGGTGCAACATGTCCAAGGGCCTTTTAAAATTGGTGCTTAATATTCAGTTTTAAGTTCCTTCTTATTCTGTTTGCAGCTCCCTTCTCCCTTTTGCCCAAACTTTCGGTAAACTCTCCTCACTTGACTGTTTTGTATTATGTTTTGAGGAAACACAAAAGGCAGCATCCAGAGTGGAGATAGGAATTCGGAGTAAAAGATAACCTGGAAAATGTAAGTCCTGGGCATTTTGTAAATTCACGGATTATCCAACTAAGCTATTTTATTGAAGAATTAAGGGAAATAAGTATCCCAGGGGGCTGTATGTTTGGAGACAGGCTCACATAACTTTATGTGATCAGCTCGATGTTATGCGGAAGCTCCGATGTATCAAAAATCATCTTGTTGCCCTCACCCAAAACCACCACATCCTCTTAACACCACCTTGGATGAGTGAATGCCAAAGTGGTGTGTGCCACAAGAGATGTAAGAATTGTTCCTTCACTAGATCAGTTCCAGAAACTTGAAAAATTATAAGAGCCAACTTGCCAATCCAGAGAGATGTGGTTCTCCACAAGCAAATCAAGACTAGATTTTGACAACTCGCATGTGCTCCTTTTGGGAATTAAGGCCGTATATTTGTTTCCTTAGGGCTGCTTCGAACAGCAGAAACTTATTCTTGCACAATTCTGGAGGCTAGATTAGTTGTCAGCAAGATTGATTTCTTCTGGAGGGCTCTGAAGGAGAGCCTGTTATGCCTGGACATGAGTGGCCAGGGATAATTAACTCTCGGTCTAAGTATTCAGTGATGGGAGAAGTATTCAAATTCTGCTGTCCCTGCTGGCAACTTGGGTTACAAGCCTCAGCCTGTGTGAAATCCTGGGGCCACTAGAACATAGAGTCTTCACAGTCAGAGGAAACATGAGATGTGTTGGGTTTGGTGATTGTGAAATGTTTGCTGGAACAGTCAGTCCTCCATGGAGTGCGGAGAATGGTCTAAATGATCTTGCAGTTGCTACCTCAGTGGATTGTTGTCTACTGCATAATACAAATCTATAATCTATGTTTTTACCTTGTTATGTGATTGAAGGGGACAGAAGTTTTGCCACCCTAAAGCTGCCTTTTGGGATGTTGATTTTAAGCTGGTTATTAAGCCCCCAAAGAGATTCAGATAAAAAAAAAAAAAAAAACCGGCTTCTAGAAGGAAAACTTAGCATAATCACCTTAGCATTAGACAGGAAGACTCCAAGCCTCTTGACTAGATCCACCCCATGTCTCATTGCTTCCAGGTTGCCTAGCAAAAATTTACCTGCCTTGTGTGTTCCCATCTTCCTCAATTAACTGCAGATCACCCATTCTCATTTTCGAAATCTCAGGCTCCTATTTCTCCTTTTCTCCTTTGTCTAAAATGACATATATACCAAAATTTACCTCACTGTTTTGGAGAATTTTCATGCTATGTAAATTCCCTATGCACATGTATTAAAATGTGATTTTTCTCTTGTTAATCTGTCTTTGTTAATATGATTATTAGCCCAGCTAAAAGAACTCAGAAGGTTGGAGAAAAAGTATTATTTTTTTAGCCTTACATAATAATACTGTTTTCTTTTCTTTTTTTTTTCTTTTTGTATTGATCTAAAAAAAAATGGATGTTTAGTAAAAAATTAAGTCCTAAATATCTTTTGATGGAGAATGTTGGTGATAAATGTGAAATGAGCCCAAATGCTTGTTAACATTTGCCATGTACACTGAGGGCTGTGGTGATATCACTGACCACAGATAAAGCCAGAAAACAAAGTTTTATAAAAAATGCATTGCTGACTATTTTTAAAATTAGCTATTTTAAGACAATTATGCCTCGTGATGATGATTTCACATATGCGGCATATATGTTCTTTATCACATTGGTAAGTATGATTCATCAGTGAGGTAAGATGATTATTCTTCCAAGTTAATTTTGCTTAATTTTGATCTCATTTTTTCTTATGCACATAGGAAAAGTAAAGTGATAATTATCAGTGGGATGTCTCCATTAGCTGAAGAATATCACAAATAGTTAGATGATGCAGCTTTATATCAGTTTCTTCAAGAGAAACCAGCTAATTTAAATAATAGGTTTTTTTTCCCCCCTCCATCCAATTTATGAACTCAGAGTAAAGCTTCTGGAAGTTCACTTTGTCATAGATATAGCATCTGACATTCTTGGAGTGTATCACTTCACTTAAGAACTATTCAACAATGGAGATGGTGGTAGAACTACACATACAGATTTTAGTGGAGCACAGGATCATGGCAAAATGGCATTATTACTAAATTCAGAACTCTGTGGAGCAGAAATGTATTAGAAATTAGATGTAGTATGTTTAAGTTCATAAGCATCCAAATGAGCTGTGATAATCTACCAACAAAATTGAAGCTATAATCGACAGAAATAAATATTTTTATTTATCCATAGAGAAATTCAACTACAAAATATTTGAGGTAAAGATTATGTCGAGTAAAAAAAAAGTGCTTCAGCCTGGCATATGCACTTTTTTTCCTGTGTGTCCTTAGATTTTAGAAATGTTTGAGCCTTAACGGGCTACTTTAGAAATCAACTCAAGTGTTTTACAACATATATTGGCCTTTTACTTTTTTTGTTTTTAACAAATGAGTCCTCTAAATTTTGTTTACATTTTGTTCAAAATCTATTGGTAATCTTTAATCTCAGATATTTAAAGACTGGTGAGGTAAAAGACTGCAGCTCTGAAAGCTTTTAGGAAAATGTAGTTATTGAAAACAAAACTTGTATTTACAAAACCAGAGAAAGAACTGAACATATTAAATAACGTAAATTTGAGAGTAAATAATTATGCTTTGAGGTATCTTACTTATAAAAAGAATATTTCATGGGGCTTTTACATTCATTTGGGTGACTTTGTATTCTGTACTAAAATGAAATTGAGAAGGTCTAAGATTTTTGGAGCATTTAAATTTGGCAAAACATTAAAAAATTATAGAGACAGCTTATTTGATGAGTTTTACCTCGTAAAATATTTGTCAAAAAAGTTTCTCTGAGTGGAGACAAAAGGATGGTACCTGTGATAATATTCGTTCTGAAATACTAATACATTTCTATGAAAACAACCTTAGAATTGAGGATATCTTCTATTTATCAGAATTAGTTCTTCCCTTACCAGGTATCTTAGCACCTGTAGGAAGAATATTTTCTTAATTAAAAATACTATGGTGAACTGAGAAGAGTCAATTGAAAGTGTTAACAATTTCAAATTTAAAAACTATAGAAGGCAGCTTTGAAGAAGATTGCAGGCAATTTTGTGAAAAAATAAAATATATGCATTAAAAATATGTAGTATTATATATAAATATGACTCCAGAACTGGTTGCAATAAATATTTATGAACCAAGAAGAATATTTAGCCTACATTATTTTTAACTGTTCAGATAAATGAATCTAAATAACAACAATTTCTGCTTTAATGTACATTGTTTTTTATTTTTAGAAATGATTTTATTGTCAAAAATAATTTTTGATAAGAGGTAGTTTATAGACCTACCATTATAATAAAACCAACTTTTCAATCTATTAATGCATACTTAAATAATTATATATTTTAATTCATTTTTCTCTCTTTAACTTTCAAAATTGTCCCAGTGTGGATAATAAGTTATATAGTCATGTAGTTAAAACAGATGTCTATTTTGAGTGTGTTTTTTTTTTAATCCTATTGCCTCATTTATGACTTTGGATGATGTTCCACAGTCATTTATCTACTTCCAGACTCCTGAATGCCAAGAAAAGACTGCCTATTAATTCCTTGATTAGAAAAGGATATACCTTGAGAACTCGATGGCTTGTCTCACTCCTTCTTTAGCTCACTTTGACTTATCTTTCCCCACAACTGTACAGTAACAGCGACTTCCATCTCTTACTCAGGTCACTGCAGTCACTTAGTAAGCATTTAAAAATTGTTTATTTTATTTTGACAATTATGTTCCATTTATTTTATATCTTTAACAAATCATTTTACTGTTTATTTACATTACAGTATATAGTTCCTATATATGTCGAAGGAAAATGTAATTCTTTCAGTATTATACTATACACAAACATACTCACTAATGAGTTCATTAAGAGTCAAATAACTAGGTAATTGGTGTTTTAAGTGCCATATATCATGCAGAAATCCACAGTGGGTTGTTTTATAGGTGATTAAGGGATATAGGTAATAAAGGGAACACATTACTTTTTTCCCTGTAGTGTAATAGAATATGTGCTCCTGCTATCCAAAAATTCCCTATCCACTGGAATTTCAGAAAAGAATAAAACTTTCAGATAACAAGGGCCACCTATATTTAATGAGTGACTTTTTTTATTTGTTATTTTTTCCAGCTTTCTTGAGATATAATTGACATATAACATTGCATAAGTCTAAGGTGTATAATAATGTGTTGATACGATACACTTCTATATTGCATAATGATCACCACCACAGCCTTAGCTAACATTCTCGTCACAATGAATGAGTTTTTAAAATGCCAGGCACTCTTTTAGGCCCTGTGGGTTTAACAGCGAACACACTAGACAAAGTCTGTCCTTATAGAGCTTACCTTTGGTATGGGGAGAAGGACACTAAAATAAATAATACAAAATGTGTCAGGTGGAAATGCATGCTTAAGGAGAAAATGTGTCAGGTGGAAATGCATGCTAAGGAAACACAGACAGATGAGGAAGGTGCTATCTTATTGAGTAAGAGTAAGTCTTTTTGGTGCAGTGCAGAGGCTAGAATAAATGGTTGAAGCAAGCCATTTGGATATCTGAGGGCAAGAAGGCCAGATGAGGCTAGGGAGATGCCTGTCGAGTTTGAGGAAAAGTAGAGGGGCCAGCGAGAGGGTCTGGGGAGGAGGGAGCCATGGGGAGAGATGGAGAGAGAACGGAGAGACTAGGGGGAGAGGAGAGCTTGGAGGACTTTGAAGTCCTGAGTAAGGACTTTGGATTTTATCTTCAGTGAGAGTGGAAGCGACTGAAAGTTTTACGGAGAGGAATGCCATACGGAGGCTTATGTTTGTTTGCAAAAGATCATTCTGGCTATGGTATAGAAAAAAAAATACTCTGCGTGTGTGTGTGTGTGTGTGTGTGTGTGTGTGTGTGTAACAGAGAACAGAGATATAGAAGCAAGGAGACCAGTAAGAAGGCTCTTGCAATGGTCCAGATAACACACAATCAATACTTAGACTGGGGTAGTAGCACTGGGGTGGTAAGAAACAGTAAGTTCTAGAAATAGTTTGAGGGCAAAGCTGATATGATTTGTGCTGAATTGGAGGTGGGAGAAACTTGAAACATTCTAGCTCAGATATTAGGAAGAAAAGAGTTGCCATTCACTGAGCTGGGGGAAAATGGGAGAGAAGCAGGTTTGAATAGGGTGGAGTGAGGGAGTCAGAAGTTGTGTTCAAATTGTTAAATTGGAAATGGCTCTAAGACAGCCAGGTCGATTACTTCTCTCTCTGAGCCCGGTTACTTCACCAAGAGATAGAAGCTGTTAGTAATACTTACCTACCCCACAACAAGATCACTGTGAGGACTGAAAGAGTTAAACTCCTTTGCCAGAGCTCGTAGTAGCTGCTCAAATGTTATTGTCATGAATATCTTTGATGAATTCATGTTTTCTGAGAAAATTCATACACAAAGGAAGTACCACAGCCTTGAGTGCAATTAAGTCCATCCCTAGAGTCTTAGAATTAGAGCCGAAGTGATCTTCAATCATCGCTAATTCAAACCTTCAGTCTACAGATAAGAAGACTGATGGACGCCAGGGAGCTTTGTGGCAAATCCAGAACCCAGGTCTGGAACCCAGGGCTGCTGCCCTGAAGCCTGTAATCTTTCTATTACATACTGCTTCCACGGGACGTGACTTTTTTTCCCCCGGGGTCTCGATGAAGGCTGTTTGCTAAAAATTCAAGATGATTTAATGTTCAGCAAGGCTTCTTCTCACAGTTTTAATCTTTAGAGAGCAGGGAGGGTGATCAGACCTAAAGAGAAGGCATCTTGGGCGAGGGTCTCATCATGTTTAGAAGAGTAAGATGTGGGAGGTCACAACCTTCAGGTGACAAGGCCTCAGGAACATGAGCCTGGCTTGTCTGGTGAGGGTGATTCAATCCAAGAGGCTCTTTTCTTTTGTGAAAATATCACAGGATCAAGCTTCCTGCGTCACGTGGCCCTGTTCTGCTAGGGGGAATGGAGGACAAGATAGATTTATCTACTGTAAAGCTGATACCTCTGGAATTGTAGATGTTTCTGGGACTCTGCATTTCATTGTTATCTGAGAGGTTCCTTTTCTCCCCGTCTCACCACATCTCCCCTTGCCCTCTACCCCGCCCGCTCCCACCCCAACTTCCAGGTTAATACTGCTCTCAGAAATTACACATGTCTGATCTTTTCCATTCATCTTGAGATGCTGATTAATATATAATTTATTCCTGAGCCCTTTTGAGAGTCTGAAGTTTCTGCGGAAAGACCTGGATCCTTTCCCATTAAGGCTCACAGCAGCTGAGTGCTGGCGAGTGGAGGGCTTTGGCGTTCTCAGGGCCTCTCACTCTTCCTAGTATGGGCACTTTCCACTAGCAGCTGAACCAGAAGAAATGACCAACCTTTCCCCTGGCCCATGAGAATATGCCCTCAGCCAACAACACTGATGATCAAGAGGTTCTCCCACCTGACGCTCCGCTTTGTGGTTTAGCCCAGAGCATCTTGAGGCGCAGGGGAGGCGGCTGGGCAGCAAGCCTTAGGTAGTGCAGGTTGGGTGGGAGCGAGCAGAGGGGCTTGATTCTGTTCAGAGCCTGCGGCAGGTTCCCTGCCCAGTATCCACTCTACCCCGCTCCATTGGTAACAAATGATAATTTTGTTTGTAGCAGAAATGTCACAAATTCCTAATGAGCCAATGAGATGGAAGAGAAGCCTTTAGAATAAAATCGGCTTGGGGGAAAGCTATTGTTTTTGTGATAAAAAGGCTCTAGGTCTGGAATAGGAATTTCGATCTTGTAAGTGTGAAAGTCTCATTCTAAAGGTAGTAAAGCAGAAAGACACAGGAGCTTGGGACTGCTGACACCGCAAATGTGCTGTACCAGTTCTTCGCTTGGATCTATTGTTAGAAAAAAAAAATCATCTCCATTTGACTAAGCTGGTGTATCAGGGTTTTGGTACATGCAGCTGAAAGTAGGCCTCACTGCAGACTGCACTTCACCCCTTCGGGTGGAAGCATGGCTCTGTCACTTACCTGTCACGGAGCCTTAGGAATTGCACTTCAACTCTCTGAGCTTCAGTTTCCCCATTTCTAAAACAGGGACAATAACATCTTCCCTGCAGGGGTGGGTCCTGAGAGAATCCCAGGGACTTTGAAAGTGCTGCACATGTGTGAGCTCACTGCTGTTGTGGTTGGTAGGCACTGGGCTCTGCCCCTCTTGGGGGAGGGGGAGTAGTGTGGTTTGACATGGTAGGTAAGGAAGGAAGGAGCAGTGGAGGTGGAGGGAGTTATATCTCAGGCGTAATCGATCAACAGGCTGAGAGGTAAAAATATCTCCAAGGACAGGTCCACCCAGTTCAGCCACCAGGAAGCAGAACCCAAGGTGTGAACTTGCCCATCACCATCTCATTTGAAATGAAGTTCTCTTAGGTAGGTGTCTCTTGCTGAGGCAGGAAATCGGGGCCTGCTTGTGGGGGGGCCCAGTGTGCAGATCTGAACGTCTGAGTGGCTGCAGCGGGTGAGGAGTAAGGGCCCTATGGCTGTAGGTCCTTATGCATATGAAGATGATGAAAGAATTGTGTGTGTGTGTGTGTGTGTGTGTGTGTGTGTGTACGCATGTGCCATGCCAGGCCTTGGGCAGTTGCAGGTCTGAAAGTGATCTTTTAAAAATGAAAATCTAACTTTTTATTTTCCTGTTTTGAAAACTCTTCACTGCTCTTATATATATACCCAAGAGGAGAATTGGGGATTGACAGCTAAGGGGTCTTTTTGGGGTAATGAAAAAGTTCCAAAATTGTTTGTGGTGATGGGTGCAAAACTCCATGAATACACAAGCCATTGAATTGAGTACTGTAAATGGATGAAACATATAGTACTTGAATTATGTCTCGATAAAGTTGTAAACAATATAATGCTTTGTTAGTTTCTTATTGCCAACAGGATTAAGGTTCTTCCATAATTGTCTTCTGTTGGCTGCTCTGGTCTGACTTTCTGACCAGCATCTGTTTACCCAGGCACATCTTTCTCTCCAGCCACAGGGAATATCTGTATTCTCCTGGCTGCGTCATACAGCTTCATGCCTCTGGGTCAAGGTGCTTGTTGGAATACTAGCTCTGGTTCTGCAAAATGAAGCTCCACTAACGTTTCTTCAGGAGAGACTCTCCTGATATTGATTGCTCCCCATGCCATTTATTCACTTAACTGTTGTCTCCCCTGCTAAACTACAGGCAACTTGAAGGCAGGGACCATGTTGTGTTTGACATCATCTCTCCAGTCAACAGCATTCCAGGAGGTGTGAGGAGTGTGTGTGGGAGGACCGTTTGGGCAGGGAGGAGTTTTCATCCTGGCTTTGTTTAGGGTTGCTCTCACATGGTGATGAGAAAAAGCAGACTGATAGTCTTACCAGGTTTTATGTTTTCTATAGATAATGTGCGCCTTGTTACTTTGCACTGGGGCTGACCACTCCCACCCTTCTTACATTGGTAAGTATTTAATGCAGTGCCTTGTACATAGTAGATACTTTATAAATGAGTCAAGGTGGCTGGATGCAGACACCAGACAAAGGCTGGGAAGGAAGGATTGCTCTAGAAAATCACCAGAACAAAGGGATGCTTGACAGACCACACCAGCAGGAGAGGCTTAGGACCTGGAGGGGATCCAGGGACCCAAGGAAGCTGGAAGATTTGATGGAGTATTTAACAAATCCAGGAACAAGAGGCAGATAGAAAGATGTATGGTGACTATTGCTATATCAAATTTTCCCCATATGACTTTTCTTCAGCAGCTTTTCCTGTAGGTCTGTCCCAGTATTTTCATTGGTTCTCCCTTCCGGGTGCTTCTTCCCTCTCATCAGCTAAAAAGATTCATGTTGGCAAATATTCTATCTCTGGGCCTCTAAGAAAATCAACTACCTTCACATATCATAATTCTCAAATATTGAACACCAACTACGTTTCTGGCACAGAACTAGTCACTTATTGTAGGTCAGGCACAGAACTATGCACTGTAAATGTATTACCTCATGCCATTTGTTAATGAAATCAATGAGTATGTTAAATAGGGTAACATTAGCTATTGTACCAAACAACACTAAAATCTCTGTGGGTTAACACAAGGTTATTTTTTGTTCATATCACAGTCCAATGTGGCTTGTGTCTGTGTGTCTGTGTGTATATGTGTATGTGTATATGCAGGTGTTTGTGTCTCTGTGTGTGATTGTGTGTGTGTGTGTGGGTGTGTGGGTGTGTGTGTGAGTACATGTATGAATGTTGGGCTGGGGAACTCTGCTCTTTGTGGTCTCTTAGGGACCCAGAATCCTTCATCTAGTGGCTCCACTTTCTGTAGGACCTCTGAGTTCTCTGCTAGATTTTTGCATCCAGTTGGCTAAGGAGGAAGAGACAATGCCTGAAAGATTGTGGGAAAGATCTCAGAGGCTAGGCCTGGGGGTGGCGTTCAACCCTTCTATCCATGTCCCATTAACCAGAGCTCATTCATATGGATACTGCAGGCAATGCTGGGAAATGTTGTTTAGCTTTGTGCCTAGAGAGAAAATGAACTAGACTTGAGGGACAGGTATTATTGTCACTATTTCATGAATTGGCTACTATTAGCCATCTTATAGCCGAACGATGAGCTTTTCCCTGAGAGAAACATTGTCTTCTGCTGTTTTAAAGCCCCCTGAACCTTGCACAGGTTGTGACATGTAGGAAGTACTCAACATATCCCTGTTGTGTTGGATTGAACTGGAGAAGCTAAACCTTGCAGCGGAGTGGTGAACATTTCTAAATACATTGTCACTTCTCTGACACTTTCTGGTTTCCTGCCTTAGCTGGCAGGCCGTCCCCTCAGGTTGGAAGTCGACAGCTGGAATCCCTGCTCCTACCCTATGCTGATGTCACACAGTGAGGCTCTTCCTTGCTAGGATGGCAGCCTTACATCCTGTGGAATACTCCTTTTCTGTAGTATCTTCGGTGGGATAAGAAAAGTCTAAGGATACTGAAAAGAACACAAGCGTCATGGAGGAGGAGAAGTGGGAATGGCTCTTTTGAACTTGATAGTTCTTTCTCTTTAAGGAGAAAGATAGATGATTATCCCAAAGCAGAATATTGTCTGCATGTAAAGAACCGATTGCTTTAGATGGCTGATTTTCCCCGCTTCCTTACACCAGGCAAACTCAAGCCTGAGTTAAGTGGAGGGTGTTCCACCATCACCTTCTTATTCCTCCTTTGCCATATACTAGATATTATGTATATCCTTTAGGGATAGTCTCTTCTTTTTCTTCCTGGGTCTTTTTCCTGGGGAAAAGAACTCACGAAATTTCCTGTTGTTCCTCACCCAAACCCTTGACTCGGCAAGACCTAAATGGCTATTTCTTTCTTTTTCTTAAATGTGTTTTCTTTATTTCTTTTCTCCAATGACCTAATCAGTGATTATCACTGTGGATATCTGAGAATGGATACAAATAAAAGAAAGATGGTAAAGGACTATCAGAGAGGAGAAAGGGGCCCCAGAGAACAGAAATCATCAAAAACAAAGACTTGAGATATGGCTTAAAGAGCTTCATCATTATTAATTTAGGGAGTTTAGAGAGGGTTGGCGATAAGAAAAGGGCAGTAAAAAAAATTCTACTGATGAGCCTGCCAAGCGTGTGAAGGTTGCCCAATCCTCTGAGAGCCAGAATGATTACAGGCCTTTCATTTCCTTTGTTTTTCCACTGGGGCCTGTGAGAGTGTATTGTGTAGGCAACAGACCCCGAGAGGCAGACAGTGGAGAGCAGGCCTACAGCGGATGGCCTCTCCTGTGGTTTGTCAGCAGGGATTGAGAGGGCTCAGCAGTGCCGGGTAGTCTAATGGGCATGTCTAATCAAATATGAAAACTATTTCATAGTGGGTCTGGCCTGGACATTGACCAATGAGAGTGGAACTACACTAGGTGCAGGCAGGCTCCTCCCGTGCCAAGCCTTGCCCATTCAGTAAAGTTGCTGAGTTGTGGGGGTGAACTACGGGTTTTAGGTGAGGGGTGGAGGCAGCCGAGGCAGTGAATGGGAAAAGGACTTGGAGAGTGGTGTTTCTATCAACCAGTATGCAGTATTTCATTATTTTAACAACTATTAAAATATAGTTGAATTTGCACCAGCTGAATTCCTGCCTTGGGAACATCGCCTCTGTAATTAGCGCTGCTGAGGTGGTGTGATGATACAGGATAGGAGCTCTTTGGGCGAACCATTCACTGGCTCTCTTGGAGAACATTAATCCGGCATTGTAGGCGACAGTTCTCAAGAATGTAAGATTCAAGAACCACCAAGGCTAGTTACCCTCGTCCTATCTGACTTTCTTCAATGTGCTTTTCCTTAGGATGCCACCTCCTTACCTCCACTCAGCCACTTCGGTCTCTTTC
>NW_006434369.1:7163159-7172861 GCF_000325575.1 Pteropus alecto
TCTTACTCTCCTCATGCCGGTCCCATATATTTTAATCAAAGGCAAGGAAAAGGCAGCTCATGGGTTGTCATTTGGACGATAGGATGTGAAATGACCACTGTATTGTTTTCATTTCTCCAAGACAGCAGCCTAGTGTTTTACATTGTCAGCTCATTAGAGGATGTCACTGAGAAATGCAAAATAGCCCAGCTCTAGCACTATCAGCTCCTTCCAATTCCCTCAGCACAGAACATCAGAGCTGGAGCATGCTAATCTGATTTCATCACTTGGGCAGTGGAGTTTTTATTGAGCTCACTCAGAGGAAGCTGCAGGGCTAAAAAAAAAATTAGGCACTTTTTTTGGGCAGGAGGAGGGCAGATAGCAAGTGTGTTTCTGCAAACACACACACACACACACACACACACACACACACACACACACACACACACACACTACCTTGTTCCAGAAAGGATTTGAGGCATTTCTCAATCTGACATGCTTCAGCTTAAATCTAACATAGGTAGCTCCAGTATATTAAATCCTCTAAGAAAGGAGAAATTATGGAATATTGATTTCCTATAAGACTTTAAAAAAATGACTTATCTTCTGACTTTTTAATATAATTTAAGCTACCTAAATTTATAATAAGGAAAGCAATCCCTTTATTGAAGCAGAGTGGGTTCAGAATTGCCTCACAATGCTTCACACACTTTTTCCCAATATACCCCGATGCCAGACCAAGACCTGCAGACCAAGACTCTGAAGATCAGTTCAGAGAGGCTTGTAGCAAGCTGAAATTTCTTAGAAGTCACATATTCTAAGTTTAAGTGGTAAATCTTGCATACTGTTCCATAATATGTGTTTTAATATAAAATTATGTATCTGATTTGTAATATAAAAGAAGATGATCTCATCTCCCTAAACTTTTGGTAGAGTCGCATTCCTCGTGGCACACTCTGGTGCCCTCCCGTAGCCTTTGCCTACAGAAAACATCAGTGTGTGGAGAAAGAAAGATAGCTGTAGTCAGGCTCCCTCCTGACACCCGTAGCTGACTTCCGAGCAGAAAAAACTCAGGACTTGTCCTCTTATGTAACCCTGTGCCGGTACGCAGGCGCAGACTTCCATTATCTGTCAGTGTACCACTATTGTTTAACCTCTGTATTAAAAGGTGCCGCCACCAGGGGAAGGGGTGCCATCTCCTTGCTGGATAACCCTGCTGCCCTGTGAGTCTGGCTGGCCCTTGCTGGAATATAGAGCTAAGTCACAGTTGCCTATGGCTCCCTACAGTTTCTTCCAACTGCTTGAGTCTTGTACCCCTTACTTCGGAACTGCGAATCTGCAGCAATACACTTTGCGTAGCCGGCAGGATTCCTAGGTAAGGGAGCCGTCTGCCCTGCTGGAGGAAAGGAGGGACATGTGGCCTCCACAGAGTATGTGGTATCCCGTGGTGGTGGTATTGATTATGTGAACTCCACGTGAGCTGTGGGAGGCAGTTGATGGGTCCCGATAAGTATTGAGAAGGCACTCAGCTCCTTGGAGGAGCAGCGGCAGGAAAAAGCTCGAGCCTCAGCCAGCTAAGTGGGCTGGGTGTTTTTAATGGCTTTGAAGCAGAATATGGATGAAGCTCTAGCAGAGGCCGCACAGGTACAGAAGCTTTGGCAGCAGGCATATGCCTTAGACACAAGGGCGCAACAACTGGAAGCTAAGCTCTGAAGAAGTCCAACCTCTGAGTCGCCCTTAGAGGTGGGGGAAGACATCCTGGAAGTCCACCTACAAGTACGGCCCATCATACACCAAAAGGTAAATTATGAACAATCCCTGGGCAGGGTGGGGTGCAAGCTTGCTACATGGTGTCTGAGTTAACCGCATGTACCCTGTATACATCTGCAAAATTGCAGGATTTGGGGAAGCAATATTGGCAGTGCCCTGGCGAACCATTGCTGGCTTGGTTTCTCCACCTTTGGGATGAGGGGACAGACAGTATCTCATGCTCTCCTGATGAGATGGAGAAATTGGCATCTGTAACTGTATATCCTTCATTACAACAGTGTCTGCAGAATATTCGCTGCTTGGCTCAAGGGCAGGGGAATAATACCCTGATGGAATGGCTTACTGCCACTGTGTGAACAGTTTGGAATGAAGCCAGAGAACTCTCAGAGCATGTGAGTAAATGGCAAATGTATGCTGAATTAGGGCAGATTATTTGTAAACTGGGCATGCGACAAGCTATGTTTAATTTAAATACGCAGGGACCCAATGATGAATGGTTTATGACTGGCATGAGGGACCTAGTGTTAGGGACCGCCCCCTCCACTACTTTTGGTTCACTGGTTGCTATCCTGGCTCCCTATGTGGGGAAAAGTATACATGAAGTGACTACAGCAATGGCTGCTCTGGGGATATTGAGGGGAGACGCCATGAGGCAGTGGGCAGAAGTGTCCATGCAGTAACGCCCGGACCCCAGAGGGGTGAGAAGAAAAAGAAAGGCCCTTGGCAAGGTCCTGTTCAGGTGACCCAAATGCAAATGTGGACTGACTTGCTAGCTGCAGGAGCCCATTAAGGCAAGATAGACCTTCAGCCTAATGCAGTGTTGCTAGAATTGTGGTGGCAGTTGAAACCTGAACAGCAATTCAGGTGTGGCAGAAACCTCTCACTGAGAGAGCTAGGCCTGTGGCCTTGAAGGACCTTTGAAACGCTAGGACTCTCTATTAACCCTATATGATTAGGGAGAAGGCTGAGGTGCCCATTTGGAGGTGATAGCGGGGATTGGAGGCCACATGTGGAATTGGCAATCCACTGTACAAAGAGTCCTAGCTCTGGTGGATACTGGGGCCAACTGCAATCTTATCTATGGAAATCCAAACAGATTCCCTGGACCAGCACTTACATAGATGGCTATGGAAGAAAGACTATTAAGACCAAAGCTGTGACTTTGTCTCTTGGAAAAGAATGTTTGCCCCGCCATGTCCATATAAAGTGTATGTTCTAGAGGTATATGTGTTGTAAGGTCTCAATCTGCAGACTTCTGCTGGTGAATTTCGTCTGTGAGTTGGGGTGGTAAAGACTGTAGTGTGAGGACATACTCATCACTCACCACAGAAAGTGCCAGAACCAAGGCACATTGCCAATGTTAAGCAATATTGCTTGCCTGGTGGACGTGATAGAATAGGGGCTACGATTTAGGAATTAGAGAAAGCTCAGATCGTGCACCCCACCCATAGCCCATATAATGCCCCTGTGTGGCCAGTGAAGAAGCCTGATGACTCGTGGAGAATGACAGGACTATCAGGAATTGAATAAAGTGACTCCTCCACTGCATGCAGCAGTACTGTCCATCCATGATCTAATGGATCAACTACAAGGCTAGGAATGTATCACCATGTCTTAGATTTCATTAACGATTTTTTTCTCCATATATTTGGCTCCCAAAAGACAAGACCAATTTGTCTTAACATGGAAAGGACGATGGTGGACTTTTGTGGTACTCTCCCAAGGCTACTTATATAGCCCAACAATTTGCCATGGGTTGGTAGCCCAGGATTTGGCAACCTGGACCTAACTGGCAATGGTGGAATTGTTTCATTATATTGATGATATCATGTTAACCTCTGCTTCCCTTACAGATCTATAGCAGGTGGCATCGGTGCTGTTACAGCACTTGAAAACATGTGGCTGGGCGGTAAATGCAACCGAGGTTCAGGGACCTGACTTATCTGTCATATTTTTGTGTGTTGTCTGGTCAGGTAAGACAAAAGTTATCCCTGATGCTAAAATTGATAAGACACAATTAAAAGATCCATGACCCACTGCAATTAAGGAATTGCAGAGTTATGTGGGCCTTTTGGGGTACTGGAGAATGTTTGTGCCCCACCTGGCACAGCTAGCATGGCCATTGAATGGCCTGATCAAAAAGGGAGCTACTTGGGACTGGGACAAAACAGTAGAGAAAGTGTTTACTGCCACCAAGCAGGTGGTGCAGCAAGCCCAAGCCTTACAGGTAACAGATCCAGGTAAACCCTTTGAACTGGGCATGCATGTAACAGCAGAAGGATATGGCTAGGGTCTATGGAAATGTTTGGAACGAATTAGGACCCCGGTGGGTTTTTGGTCTCAATTATGGAAAGATTCAGAGAGCCAGTACTCTTTAATAGAAAAGCAATTAGCGGCTGTATATGCAGCCTTGCTGGCCACTGAGACAGTGACTGGCATAGCCAAAGTGCAGGTGCACACCACTTGCCCTGTACAAAGTTGGTTGTGTACATGGAGACTGGCTCCCAAAACAGGGATGGCCCAAATGCCTACCCTGACGAAATGGGGTTCCTATCCGGAACAATGGAGTACCATAGCTGCTAGCCCTCTGGCCATGGAATTACAGATGGTTTTAGGCTCAGTTGGGTTTACGACTGACAATATACTAGATGCTGCAGTTCCTACAGATTTAGATGTGTCCCCCTACAAAGAAGGGAAACTGTTCATACCCACGGATGCGTGGTACACGGATGGGTCCAGTAGAGGGCAGAGATCCAAGTTGGTAGCTATAGGGGTGCAACCAGATACTGACCACCTTTGGTATGATATAAGTATGTGCCAAAACAGCCAATGGGCTGAGCTACAGGCTGTATGGATGGTTATAGCCCATGAAGATGGCCCCCTGACTATTTGTACTGACAGTTGGGTAGTGTTCGAAGGCCTAACATTATGGTTGCATATGTGGAAATGGTAAAACTGGCTGGTAGGCCATAGGCCCTTATGGGGACAAGCCATGTGGCAAGACCTAAGGGAGATAGACAAGACAAAGACATAACTGTTTATCATGCTATGGGTTGTGTCCCCTAGATGGCTCCAGGAAATGCTGAGGTGGACACCCTCTTGTGTGTGCAATGGCTAGAAAAGGCTCCTGTCACTGATGTGGTGCACTGGCTCCACAGACGATTGCAGCACATGGTGCTAAAACCATGCGACAGTGAAGCAACAATGGAACCTTCCCCTGAAGTGGGAAGATGTCATAGATGCCTGCGCCAAGTGTCCAGTATACAGTCGGGATATGCCGCATCCTCACCGCATGAAGTGGGAGCATGCACAAATAACTAGGGGAAGGGTCCCATTGACTATGTGGCAGATTGATTACAAAGGACCGCTTCCAAAAGCTCGAGGGGCATCTTATGCCCTTATGACAGTGGATGCAGCCACTGAGTTATTGTTTACATGGCCCTGTGCGGCCGAAGACCAAAAACATACTGTCCCAGCTCTCAAACGCTTATGTGCCTTTTACAGTAGGCCATTAGTGGTTGAAGGTGACCAAGGGATTCATTTTACCAGGCATGAAGTTCAAAACGTGGGCCAAGCAAATGGACATTCGATGGAAATTGCATGTCCTGTATAATCCCCAGGCAGTGGGCATGATTGAGCAGTACAACAGGCTGTTTAAACAGCGCCTACGTGTAACCATCAATCCCCTGGGACGGCGAAGTTGGATATCTCACTTGTGGGATGTGTCAAAGGGCCTAAATGAGCTGGAGGTCCCTCCCTGGTAGAGCTGCTTTTACATAGGGCCCCGGCCCTAATCCAATTATAGGTCACTACCACTGAAACTCTGTTGAAACTTGGTCATGGACTCAATGGTAACATATTCCTACCTGCCCCCACTTGTCTGAAAAGGGAAGACGCAGTGCAATGGACTTGGCCATGGAAAATAAAGGCCCTGCACTGTTGGTAGCTAGGTCTAACACTACTTGGTGCTGGGTTTTAGCTCTCCTAGGAGGTGGAGCCTTCTTCCTAGTGGCATATTGTTGTTTCTTGTATCGTTATTATGGCATGTGGGTACAGGGCTCTGCTCTCCTGCAGTGATCATGTGCCGAACCTCCATAGGTGTATAGGAGGAGCCCTGAAGGGGTGGTGTGTGAGAAGAAAGAAAGATATCCATAGTCAGGCTCTCTCCCGACACCCATAACTAACTTCTGAGCAGAAGAAACTCTTTCTCCTTATATAACCCTGTGCCTGGTACGTGTATGCAGGCTTCCATCATCCAGCAGTATGCCACTATTGTTTAACCTGTGTGTAAAAGGTGCCGCTGCCATGCGAGGAAGTACCATGCCCTTGCTGGATAACCCTGCTGCCCTGTGAGGCGGGTTGTGCACTTGCTGGAATAAAGAGCTACATTGCAGTTGCCTACAGCTTCCCTCATTTTCCTCCAACTGCCCAAGTCTTGTACCCTTTCCTCGGAACGCCAATTCTGCAACAACACAGTCAGCTTGCCCTTTCATGCTGCTGTGGCGAAGGGAAAAGGGGCCTGTGGGAAGTCCTAGCCTGTAGACACCAGAGGCCTGCAGGTGCAGACCACTCTGGCATTTCCAGGCCTTATTGGTTCTCAGCCTGTTTTGTCATTGTATCATTATTGGGCTTTCCATTCCCAAGCCTTCTGACTAAAAGAGAATCTGGAGATGAGGGTGGGTATATGTTGCTAGCTTTCAAAATTTTCCATTTACCTTAAGTTTGAGTTGGGGTAAAACTACTCTCTAGAGTCTATTTGTATCTATGTGTAAAATATAGCTCAGAAAATTCCATCCTTAGAGAGAAATATAATATTATGAGGGTTATTTATGTCTTAAAATGTGTGAGTCCCCCCAGGACCAAGATGACGATCATTAAATACCACTGAAAAGAACAAAGGCTCTTTGAAGAAAGTGGTTGATTCTAGACCAGGAGAGCAAATATACAACATGATCTTAGGGTGTTTTGTCATCCTGAAATGCAAACAAACTTTTAAAGACACTAGGGTATGTTAAAAAAACTCAGAAACTGACCCGAATAAGTTTCTATTGTCCAAAAGGGGAAAAATTCAGGCATCAGTAAAGATAATCACTGCAGTGGTTGGGTCACATTCAATTCCTTAATAACCTTGAGTTCCTAAGTAATTCTTGTAAAAAGAAATCTTATTTGTCATCTTTGGAGGGACTGTGGAAACTATCTCATCATTCTGAAAACTGGGAACTGAAAGAATCAGATTTACTTGATAAATTCTACTGTAGGGAAGCTCTAAGTTGATCAGGAAACTTTTCTCTATATAAGTAGTTCATCTAGTAAATTAAAAAAAAAATGAATGATTGAATTGGGATCATTTTACAATCCCAAATGAATAAATGGATCCAGGCCAAAGTTTCTCAACTGCACTATTGACATTTTGGGCCAGATAAATTTTTGTGGTGAGAGGCTGCCTTATGCATTGCAGCGGCATCCTCCCCTACCCCTTGCTGTGACAATCAAAAATGTCTCCAGACATTGCCAGTATTCCCTGGGAGGGTGAAATTGCCCTGGTCAAAACCATTGCTCTAGTCAATAAGCAGCAACAGCTGATAACATGACAAAAAAGAGGGATAACTAGACTTTATGTTTCTCCTGATGGAAGTACACACTACCTAGCACCTTTGAAATTCTTGCCAAAACTCAAAAGAAAAATCTAACTTCCACAGAAATATGAGACACACATTTGTGAACACACGTGCACACATACCAACATTACAGGATTGCAATCGGCAAAATCCAGACTGTCAAATGCTAAGGACAAATGACATGGTTAATTCAACAAGAAATTGCAAGGGATAAGCAGTGATAGAGGAGAAACTTATACCTTCAAACAGTATTAATAAGGGGCATGTCAACCAATTGCACTGTCTGGACCTTATTTAGATCCTGATTTATACAAACTTAAAAATTTATAATATTCATAAGGAAATTGAATGATACTGAGGAATTACCATTAGTTTTTTTTTTTTTTTCAGGTGTGATAATGGTATTGTGGATATGTTTTTTAAAAGTCTTCATCTTTTAGAAATATATCTTGAATGGTTATAAATCAAACAATATGATATCTGGGATTTGATTTAAAATAATACAGAAAGAAGACACATAGATGAAACAAGATTGGCCAGGTATTGATAACTGTTGAAGGTAGGTGATGGATGGGCACGGTGAAATTCATTCTGTTGTCATCTACTTTTTATGTCTGACTATTTCCATTATAAAATGGTTAAAAAAAAAAAAAGCCGTGGGCCCTCAGAAGAAGCCCCAACATGAAGAGAAGACTTCGTTTAGCCCATCACATCAGCTTTGCCCCTCAGGGTCTGACTGGAACACACAGTAGACAGGCAATTTGAGGTCCATTATCTGCCCTGGAGCCCGTGCCTGCAAGTGGGTGCTCAGGAGTGAGTGGAGATGAACAGAAGGGTCAGCCCCTGTCCTCATGTTAATTAGCTATTAATCGTTCTAAGTAATAAATTAACTGATTCATGGTTTTCATAAATTCATTGGCCCTCCAGTTAATGAAGAGCATAATGCAGTGCCTTTTGGTATATGTCATTCCTTTGCAGGACTGGAATGTCCTTTTGGGCAAATTGCCGAGCTTGGCTATACAGGGATGACAGCTGCTCACATTTTGGGTTTGAGAAAACTGGTGTGTCCTGTTCAGAAGGCAGAGAGAGAGATAGAGAGGGAAGAAACTTCAGGATGCAGGCTAGAAAGGGTAAAAAGGTCCAGGTGAATTAATAATGCATATGTACTTCCAACATGCATGCAAGCATGGTGAGTATTGCTGTTGTCTGCTGTCAGGATAATGGTTTTGAAAAGTTAACCTATGTCCTGTCCCCTCCCTCCCCAGCCCATCATTCTCCTTTTTTCAGCCCCTCCCTTGTCAAAAGCAGCCAGGCCATCTAATGCTTGTTGCCTCAGGGGAAGGATGTGGTAGGATGGAGAGGAAATTGCCTGGGCACTTTTGCTGTCTCATACTGTTTCAAAGGACTACCCCCTCAGGGAGAAATGTCAAGAAATGAGGCTGACTTCCTACACCCATCATTACCCCCAAATCTTGGTACGGTTTTCCCTGGGGTTAACAAAGGAGTAAAGACAATGTGTAAGTGATGGAGAGAGGCGTCCTGCATCCTATTTCCAGGAGCTAGCTGCATCGTGAGGCCAGGCTTGTGGCCTCAGCAGACATTACAGAGACTTCCGCGGTCCTGTGTGGTATGGGCCAGACCAGGATGATCCCTCTGCCATTTACTCATCTGTGTATAGGCTAGTGAGGAAAGCCAGTGGACCAGGAAGTACCTGGTGGACAGGGCCAAAGGCTGCCTTAGCATAACCTGCACAGACAGATGACATCCATGGCTGGGTGCCAGCCTTTCTTTTTATTTTTTTAAATAATTTTTTAAAAATTTAGTTTCAGGTATACAGTACATTGGTTAGACATCTATATAGTTCATAAAACAATCCCCCCAATCGCACCCTCCGTCCCCTGATTCTCCACCCAGCCAATGTATTAATGCTAACTGTATTCCTTATGCAGTGCTCCCCATCCCCATGACCATCCATCAGCTACTAATGTGTACTTCATTAGCCCTTCACCCCATTTTCCCAGCCCCCCAAACCTTCCTCCCCCTATCTGACACCAAATGGTCCACTATATTTGTGAGTCTGTTTTTGATTTGTTCTTTTTATTCCTTAGATTCCGCATATAAGTGAAATCATGTAGTGTTTATCTTTCTTTGTCCGACTTAAATATCTTCTAGGTCCATCAAAGCAATATCTTTTATCCTCTTCCTGTTTTCTTATCCATTCAGCCACTCTATGTTTTGGTTGGAGCACTTAATTCTTTTCCATCTAAGGTACTTATTGATAGGAATGTAGTTGTTACCATTCTTTATTCCTTGTTTGATACACGTTTGATAAATG
>NW_006434369.1:7173562-7202530 GCF_000325575.1 Pteropus alecto
TGGTTCCTTATTATAATTTCCATTTCCATTTTTATGTTTTTTATCTCTGTTAAAGTTCTCACTGAATTCATCTACACTTCCCCTAAGTTCAGTGAGCATCTTTATAACCAGTGTTTTGAACTCTGCGTCTGTTAGATTGCTTGACTCCATTATTCTGTTTTCTCATGTGGTTTCTGCTTCTTTGTCTTCCCATTTTGGCAGCCTTTCTGTGTCTGTTTCTATGTACTAAAGCTCTTAAGTCTCCCCGTCTTATTAGTGCAGCTTTGTGAAGTAGGTGTCCAGTGGCACAATCCTGAGAGGGGTTCAGCTGCAGGCCAAATTTAGCCAAAGCCTCTACCCCTCCAGGGCCATCTGTTAACATTCAGCAAGCAATCTCCAGATGCTGTGCTTATAGTTGCCTTAAAAGGCCACACCAGAAACCGAGGCTGCCTCCAGTGTGAGTCTCAGCAAGAAGCACCTGACTCGCTGAGTATATACCTGGATGTGGCTAGGGTGGGGCTGTGAGTTGAGGGAGACAGAGTTTCAGGAAATCCTCTAGGCGGAGCATCCTCTGTTATGCAGTTTGATGACCTCTTGGTTATGGTGGTGCTGTGTTGGGCGCACTGATATTGGGGGAGGGCTCAACAGGGAACAATGGATACCGCCAGCACTTCTGTACCCAGTGAGTCTCTCTTTGGCCTTCACTCCGATAATGTCTCCCTGTAAGTCCCTGGTGCACCCTGCGCGCAGCTGAATCGGCATTGGTGCTCAGAGCGAGCAGGTTCATTGCCACGAAAATCCGCTCGTGGATGCAGCCCCTTTAAGAGGCTTCTGCTGCTGCTGCAGCCTCTGTCTCACTCAGCTGCTTGGGTCTGGGCAGCCCTGCGTCCTTGCTGTCCTACCTTCTGCTGTTGCAGGGTGCTTTCTTGGATTTCTCCCTAGTTGTATGGCTTATTCACCTAGATCTCAGGAGACTTTTCATTGCTGCTGCTCTTTGTTCCATCACAACTTTGATTTGGTCGCCAGAGAGATGAACAGAGCCTTTATCATCTATACCATTTTTTTTTTCTCCTGCCCGCCCTTCTTAAAAGATATTGTCCCACATAACTGCTTCACCCAGGAAAAAGAGTCTCAAGAATGGATTGAGACAAAGTTTCTGCCTCTCAGGCAGTATGGGGGCTGTAGTAAGCCTTCAGGGATAAGGTTCATGCCCACCACAGCAAAAATTGCTACCCAGATTAAGGTAGCAACAGTAGCTAGTTGTACATGATCATCTTTCTTTCCCCTTCTTTCCTTCCTTCCCTTTATTTTTCTCGTTACCAAATGAAAAAATGCTTTTTCTTATGGCGCAAATTATGTTTTTATGTGCACATGCAAGTGTTTCAAGGGACACATTTGTCTACTGTCTCTTAAGCACTCAAGAAAAAAATTGTCTATGAATTCCAAACTTGTTAGAACTATGTGGCTGCAGGTGATTGAACCACAGTTTGAACTGGTTTACACAAAGAGAGAGACTTTGTTATAAGGTTATGGAGTGTGGACCCAAGAACAGGAAAGTAGCTAGATGTAGGATCTGAACTGCAACCAGCACTGTCTTTCATCTCTTCTGCGTTGTCCCCTCTCTTGCTGGTGTTTACTTTCTTCATTCTGTACGCATCCTGGCCCCAGCAGTACTCGAGTTTGATATATAATGGCAGAGTCATCTTCAGGCCTGTGAGCTACCCTAGACCTATTGAATCAGAGTCTGTGGAGAATGGCCTGAGAATCTGAATTCAAAAAAAAGGCATCTAATCTAGTTCTTTTTTTTTTTTCTACTCTAAATCTTGAGATCCTCTGAATTATAGCTTGGGCTATTGGACAGAAACTGAAATGATGATGTCTTTGGTTCTATGAAAAAATCGTAGGGAAAAGATCTTGTTGGTGTAGTTTGGATTAGGCACCTGTGCCTGAACTGGCCCACCATGGATCAGGGGTGAGATCATGTGAAAACACATCACTCCTTTGAAAATCACATGGGTGGAGTGAGAAGGGGCCTTGGAGGGAGGAAAGAACTGGTCCCAGGGGAGAGGATGGCACTAGTCAGGCAAAACTATGGGCATCTACCCTACATTTTAATGTGTTCCATTGAAAGTGATGACATGAGGCCTCAGTGGTTTCCAACCCCAGCTACTCATTAGAATCTCTTTTCTATTTCCTGAGCATCTGCTTCACATCTTTGTCACTCTCACCTGGACCCTAATTCTGCATCCAATTCTCTCACTCTTTTGGATAATCATCATTGTTTTTCCTTCATAATAAAAATGTGCCTACTCGTTTCCAAGCCTGATTCCTTTGCCTCTGTGCTTTTTTATGTATTTTCTTAATTTTCCTCTCCTCACTGATTTCTAACTTCTTTCTCTCTTCTGGTCTGGCCCAAGTCTTCCTGATCCCCAGGGTACATCCCCCCTATCCTGCCTGTCCATCAAGCTGCTGTCCCACCCCTCTTTTTCCACCCCACCAATATTATCACAATAATAACAACAACAATAATAACAATATTACTTTGTTTTCCCTGAGGTAAAAAAACAAAACAAAACAAAACAAAAAAACAAACAAACCAAAAAAACCCAATATATCCTCTGCCCTCCAAAGGACTCAGAAAATTAGAAAAATGTAGAATAACAAAGAAGAAAATAAAATTCACCTGTAAGTTTATCAACCAAAGTTAGCACTCTTAATGAATTATCATATACTATCTTAATCTTTTTATGCATATTATATACTATACCAAAATTGAGATTTATGTTTTTATTACAACTAGCCTTTGTATATAAATGCTTTTGCACATCATTGTATTTTTTTAAGCTATGGAATATTTTTGAAAGAGCTGTTTAACTTTGTTTTCTGTTGTTTTTCATTTACATTTCTCACTATATCCTTAGTACGTGAATGTTGGTCCCCATCACTCTGTAGTAATAGACTAGCATTGACATCTAAAGTATAAAATACAGTGATCTCTTCTTTGCACTGATGTTCTAGTATTCTTTCCTCAAATGCCATCTCTCTCGATGTCAGTGATGATGGGCTCATTTTATTTTCCTCATACTTCATGAGTCCTCTTTTGATGTTTCCTTTTTTTCTTCTCTTTCTTTGCATTCTTTTTACACTGGCACAACCTAACCTTCTGCCATTAAGCCTCCTACTCTGCTTCCAAAAGCTTCCCCTATCTCCTATGGACAGATGACTGTCAGGTACTCCATGTACTTACGCTAGTCGAAAGACTTGCCCATTGCTCATTCTAAAAGCAACTCTGACTCAGTGTAACCCAGAGAAACCAGAGACTCAACGTGGCTCAGTCCGGAAAGGAAAGCTGAATTTCAGGAAACTATTGAGCCGCCAAAGGAACTTAAAAATAACTTAAATCCTATATTCACATTTTCAAAGACCACCAGAAAGGGAGTCCAGCATGGAGTTTATAGCCACAGGTTTTTCTCCAACTTGATTCTCTACCCTACCTCTTCCCAGATTATTCAGACTCTTACCCTACAAATCCTAGAAAACTCACTCCTCTCCTTCATTCCTTACTCTGATTACTTCTTCCTCCCGATTGCAGGATCCTTACTATCTTGTACCCCCAGCTGTTCTCCCTGAAGCTGAACTGCTAATAGAAGTTTCCTCATGCTTGCAGTAGCAGCACCCTGAGAAGTGGAGAGGACAAGAACAGAGGGAGGAGTCAGAACAGATAACAAGCTCTGCTTCCCAGAATATATAATCCTCCCTACCACACACATTCCTCCCCCTATTGCTGGTCTCAATTTCTCTAATGACACAATGTCCAAGTTAAAAACTGCTATAGACTGAATATTTGTGTCTCCCCAGAATTTATATGTGGAAATCTAATCTCAGTGTGCTGGTTTTTAGAGGTGGGGCCTTTGGGAGGTGATTAGGTCGTGAGGGCAGAGCCCTCATGAATGGATTAGTGCTTTTATACAAGGGACCCCAGAGAGCCTCATTCCTCCTTCTGCCATGTAAGGTAATAGGAAGAAGACAGAAATCTATGAACCGGGAAGAGAGCTCTCACCAGACTCCTAATCTACTGGCACCTTGACCTTGGACTTCCTAGCCTCTAGAACTGTGAGAAATGACTTTCTTTGTTTACAAGCTACGTAGTCTATGGTATTTTGTTATAGCAGCCTGAATGGACTAAGACAGAAATCCCAAATTCTCTTCTCTCTTTGATGGCTGATAATTTGTTGGTCATCACCTTTCCTAGATCCTAATTGCAGGAACGTCTGTTGACTTTGTTCCTTTTCTTTATTGCCACTGACACAGCCTTAGTTTAGATCTTCCTCAAATCTTAGTTGGGTTATTTCAGTTTATTAGCTGGTCTTCCTGACACTCATCTCTCTCACTTCCAGTATACCACCCACATGCTGCTGCTGAGAAGCAGATCTGGTCACCTTACTCTATTGTTTGACAATCGCTCATGCCTCCCCATTGTGTGCATATAGTTCAAATTCCTTTCTTTGGCATTCATGGTCCTTTGTCTTGTCCTTTCTTCGGGTTGTCTCTCATAACTCTCCTCAACGACCCTGCACAGTCTGGCTCTATCACATGGTTTATTTACTGTCCTTCAATCTTCCCTTGACTTTCACACTTGGACTTTTTGTTTATGGTGTTTTGATTTTCTGGAATGTACTCCTGCACTCCTCTAGCTGCGCAACTCGTACCAAGTCCTCCAGGTCCAGCCTTACTGCTGCTTCCTGCATGAGAACTCTCTCGTTGCTATTCCTCAGTCCGGACTCAGTGAACATGCTCTCTACTTTGTGCTCACAGGAAGTTGTCTATGCCTTTATTATGTCACTTGTCACATTCTGTTTGCATTTTCTTCTACATCGTAAGCTCAAGAGCAGGGGCATTATTTATTTGGAAAATCTCTGATATTGAATCCAGAGAAATTGTGACATCAATGATGCCTTATCCACATGGAACAAATTAGTGTTTGCTCACGTTCAGTGCCTCTTCATAATATTATTACATGAAGTCTAAAAGGGTCTCTGATCCCTGTTTGTAAAGACAAACAGGAGGTGAAAGGATTTCACTCTAAATTCAGGTAACTGAATTTACCGCTATCTGAATGAGATATGGAAGAAATTTATTGGTATAAAAAGTTTCAGCTGAGTCAAAGCTGCTGGGCAACACAAATTTACTTAGTTGTAAACAAGCCTGCTACATGTGAAAACAGATTTACAAAGCAGATGTACTAGTGTATTGTTATTTGCTTTGTAAAATAAATCACCTTCGCATCTGTTCCTCTTCCCTATTCAGTACCATGACCTCTTAGACACAAAGGAAACAAATCATTACCAAGTTCTGTAGATTCTTCCTCCTAAAATCTCTCTAATTTGACTACTTTTCTTTTTCCTTGCCAATGATCTGCTCAGGCCACTTTCATCTCACTTCTAGATTACTGCAGTGCCTCTGGCTAACTTCAGGCCTTAGTTTAGATAGCATTCAGCCTAGATAGCCCTCCCTTTCAAAACTCTTCTCTCCAAGACTGGGTTAGGTGACTTGCCTGCAATGTTCCTTTGCAGTATACTGTAATTGTCTTTACTTTTCTGATGATGTTTCGAGAGTTATGTCTCAGGCATGGGGTTAGGTACTCGCATATCCTTTGTCTTTCTCAGAGATTTTTTTTTTTTAATCAGTTAGCCAGTGATAGGAAATAGACCTGTTAGTAAATAGATATGTAAAGAATGATTTCTATCTTGAAAGAATGTATGTGCTTCCATAAGAACTTGAGTTTCTACTAGAAAGGTATTTGTTCTCTGGGAAGAATAAGCCAGGTGTTGCAAATGGTACTGAAGTCTCCTAATCAATGCACGTATAATCACCTATTTGTGACTTTAAAGCTCTCAGAAGAAATTCTCAAGTTTTACATTTATAAAGAAGTGAGATCATTTGACATTTTTGTACTTTACAATATGCTCACCCCACTAATTCTAGTGACTACCTGTCACTACAAAAATGTTGACTCACTATATTGAACACCTGAAATTAATGTAATCAGTGTAATACTGTATACTAATTATACATAAATTGTAAAAAAGTTAAAAAGTTAAAAAATAAAAAAAAATGAAGTCAATTGTTAAACACCTTTACGAGTCATCCCCAATAGCATATGTGTTCCTTTCTATCTATGTGGATGATTTCCGGCAATTGGATTCTACTTTCAAATTGAATGGGAGGAATTTTGATGAGATTCTGAGGAGATGAAGTAGATTTTTGAAATTAAAAGTCAATTTGAAGGAAAAGACTCCACGAAAAAGGGCTGGAGACAAAACAGGAAAGTGAAAATTAAGCACTGACTCTCTCTCCTCTCATTTAACCATGGGTGAAATCTCCTGGATTTTTGTACCGTTCAGAAAATAGGGACAGTCTAAGATCTCTGTGATCAAGCCGTTTAATCTCTGCTTGCCTGGCAGTAGCTTCAAAGGCAGATACCTGGAAGATAAATGTGTGGCCCCAGGAAACTGAGACATCGAACTAGGATGTCAGTGACAGCCATTGAAAACCACTGAGAAATTGCAGATGGAAGGAGTAAATTCCCCTCCCTCTTCCTTAATCAAATCATGTAAAACAAACTGGAACAAGATGCTGTCTGGTCAGATGATGTGAGTGAGAAGCACTTGTCATAGAAGACATAAATTGAGTGAGATCTTAAAAGATTGCTTTGGGGGCAGAGAAAGAGGAGAAAGGAGCTGGAGTAGTATCAACAAATGGAGGGAAGGATGAACCTGCTCATAGTGATAAGAGGGGTCCATCCTGTAGTGAGACCATTAGGAGCAGAGAAAGACATAACTAGAAGTCGCATGGGTACATCTGATTCCTTTGATCTCAGGAGACACTGACAACCAAAATGTCATTCCCTGTGGTGATGAGATGCTAGAAGACCACAAGGAAATTGGAGCTGAGGCCACATCAAGTTCACCTCCTCTTTTTCAATAGGCTTCTTTGGTTGAGATCAGAACATGCAGTGTGTAGACCCTAGAGATTCTGGGAAGAGCTGAACTGATTGTGTGTTAGAGAGAGAAGAAGGAATTTTTGTAGGAGTCGGTGTTATGGGTTGAGTCATGTTCCCTCCTACAATTCATATGTTGAAGTCTCAATCCTCTAGTACTTCAGAATGTCCCTTATTTGGACATAGGGTCTTTACAGAGGTAATTAAGTTAAAGTGAGGTCATTAGTGTAGGCCCTAATCAATATGATTGGTGTCCTTATAAGAAAGGGAAATTTGGACACAGAGACATGCACACAGGGTTAATACAATGAGAGCAAGAAAATAGCCACCTATAAACCAGGTAGAAAAGCATGGCATAAATCCTTTTCCCATGGCCCTTATAAGGAAGCAACCCTGCTAACACCTGAATTTTGAACTTCTAGACTCTAGAACTGTAAAGTAATACATTTCTGTTGTTTAAGCCATCCAGTCTGTGGTACTTTGTTGCAATAACCCTAGTAAACAAATACAGTTGGCCAGTGCTAGCAGCCTCTCCTTTCCTTCAGGGGAGGGTGGGAAAGAAGAGAAGGATTCTCAAGACTCTGCAAGGCAAGTGGGTTTCTTCCGGCATAATACCTGGAAACCCCAATGGTGTTTACATAAATGAAACAACTGGCTCATATCTCAGCTGACCCAGTGATTTCTGTCATCTTAACAAGCAGTGTTCATTGGCCCATGATAATTGTGCATTTGCTGCATGATCAGTTGTAAACTGGCCAAATAATCTAGTAGACACGTGTCATGGTCAATTCTGTGTCTGTCTACAGAAAAACTCCAGCGAGCTAGGCTGAGAGTCAGTGAGCGTTAAAAGTCTTTCATGAGGTTCCTATAAGTTCTTCTAAAGCTGGACTTCCTGTGTCTCTAGCCATAGTCATTTCTGATTATAAAAGTTGAGAAGGATCCAAAGCTTGGGCCAAAAAGGTTGCCTAAGATGGGCTCCCTTTACTGGGCTGAATGGAACCTTTTCACTGGATTTCCCTCCATTTGAAGAGGACAAACTATTGAGAAGCAAGCAAACATTCATATTTCCTTTAGTGTTAAATGATTCTTTGGATTTTTTCTTTCTTTCTTTCCTCCTAGAAACATGTAGAAAATATGAATGCTAATTAGGATAAAGTTATCCTAATAGTAGATCAGTATGATGAGTGTGCCAAATTGATGTTCACCATAGGAATGATCTGGCAACAGTGTTATAAACTATTTGTTGGAGGAGAGCGATCCAACATATGAGTCAGAGAATTCACATATGTGTGTGCACACACATACTGAAATTGGATGTGCCCCACACCCACTTTCACTTATGTATGCATTGAAGCTTTCATCTTTTCTGTGGCTGCTTCTCTAAACATGTGTCTTACACTCAACATCCTCTCTAGGTCTCAGGTGCAGTGGTGTGTTTCCAGTCTCTGCTACTCGGTTGAGTCCCACAGTGCTTGAGATCTTGATAAGGTCACTGGAACAGTCAATCAAAGTAATAGAAAAGGGAGAAAGTGTTATATGAGAACCAAAGGCAAAGAGACATGCCTAAATGTAGCCGTGTAGGGGTGGGTGGATTTGGACTCATGTCATGTTACCCAGATATCCTCTTCCCATGGACCTCCAAAAGTATTTCTACAAAAGTCCTTTTGACCCATCAAGGAGAGATTCTTACAGACCTAGCTTTTCCAAAAGGCAGTACCGCATGGACTTTGGAGTGAGTCCAATCCGAGATGTAATCCCAGATCCACCATTTACTAGCTTTGTGAACTCAGAAAAGTTATTTTTAACCTCTTGAGTCTCAGTCATCTAAACCTGAAAACCTTAACCTTAAACTTTACCTCAACTTTAAAATGGACATAGGACCCATCAGCAGTAAAATGGAAAAACAAATTGTGGCATATTCACATATTGCAATATTCTGTAGCTATGAGGATGAGAAATCTACAACCTCATATGATACACAATACACTTACACAATACAGCTATATACAACAATAATGGATGAATCTCACAAGCATAATATTGAGGGAAAGAAACCAGATATGAAAGGGTTCACATTGTATAATGCCCCTTATATAAAGTTCAAAGCTTGGTGAAACTAACATGTTATTGAGGTTGGGGTAGTGGTTACCTTTGAGGGGGTGTGACTGAGTGTGGGTGGGAGAGGGCTGGAGGAGTTCTGTTTCTTGTTCTGGGTGGTAGTTACTTTGGTGTGTTCATTTTGTGAAATGTACTGAGGTTCATACTTAAAATTTGAGTAATTTTCTGTATTTGTATTATACTTTGATAAAAAAGTTAATTTATAAAACCTCAGATCATAACAGTACCTAGTTCATAGAGATATGAGGATGAAATGAAATAATGAATGGAGAAAATACCTAACCCTAGTTAAGTGCTTGCTATATGTTAGTAGTTTATTATTGTTATTATTCTTATTACTCTGATGAAAGCAGTGACAAATTTAGTTGCTGTTGCATTTGGGTGTGCCTGTGCCGTGCCAAAGTTTTTAAATAGAAAGGCATATAAAGAGCCTAGTTCTTCATCAGAGGCAAACTCCGTAGTATCGTGTCTCATTCAGAGGTATGCATTACAGTGGGGAAAAAAATAAAGGAAAAAAAAAAATCAGCCCTGAGCACTTTGATTTGGGATAGGATAGTTCTCTAAGTATTTTTTTTTTAAATATTGACCAAACAAAACAAAACAAAATCCCACCCTATGACCTCCCGAGTGTGCAAAAATAACTTGTCAGAAAAGAATAGGCCACTTTCTGCTGTTCTCAAACTGGTTTCCATTTCCTCTGGTTTCCTCTTTTGATAAAAATAGCAGTTTAATCTATTGACAGATAAAAGCCTTTCAAAGCACTAACTCCATTTGGTGCCGTTGCTCTTCATTGTTGATTTTCTATAATACAGATGTTTTTGGCATAATGTATTCTCCCAAATGTCCTCTGTCAGCTGAGTAAAGAAGACAAACAGCAGCCTGATCCTGAAAACAGGGCCTCTCTATAAACCAGCTGACATAAGCTCAATTGAGCTTCACCCCATATAAAGATTTTAATAAACAAACCTCGCTGGTCAGCATATTGCTTTGGCATATTTAAACATATCATATGCTTTCTGCTCCTCTTCACAGTTCTGCAGCTTTTGCACAAAATAAGTTTTGGGTTAACAGAATGTAATGAGTCTTAATGGAGGGGAAACACCCCTTTTCTATATGCCCGGAGAGAACCACAGTGTGAGAGCATTACATAGTGGAGCCCAAGGTCAAGTCTGAAGGCTCAGAACTGCCACTTCTGCAGCTCAGTCAGCGTAAAGAATCCAGAGGGCACATGTGGGCCTATTCCTGACCCAATGTGTCTCTCCAAGTGTGTCTCTACCTAGTTCTCCTGGTCTTCTTTCCTTTCTATGTTGTGTTGGAACCTCATCTGCCTTTCTGTATCTATCAAGTCTGTTCTGGCTCTTGAGTCAGACTCCCTCCAATCCAGTCCTGGCTAAGCACTTAAGACCTCTGTGAATTTAACATCTCATTTAACCCTTTTCAGCCTCGGCTCTCTTATCTGAAAACTGAGGATCATGGTGGACCTACCTGCTAGGGCCTTTATGAAGATTAAATGTGGTCATGTATGTAGAATTCTTACAACAATGCTTGGACGGCTCAAAGTGCTCACAGCTCATAGCTCAGTAAATGATGGTTATTATTTATTTCCTTTCCAATCTCACCGCCATTTCTATGCACGGTCACTCATCCCACACAAATTAGAGAGGAAAGCCTATTGTCCAGAGAGAGATTTGCTAATTGTATTTAGAGAGTTTTAAAATGAAAAAGATAATTCCTAAATTAAGAGCAGAGTTTATACAAGGTAGTGGTTTTCTCAACTTTGGAAACATTATTTGAAATTTTGGAGCCAGATAATCACTGTAGTGAGTGGTTGTCCTGTATAGGGTGTTTAGCAGCATCCCTGAGTTCTACTGACTACCTGCCTGTAATGCACCACTTCCCCCCGCCCCCCAAGTTGTGACGATGAAAATATCTTGAGACATTGCTGAATGTGTCCTGGGGGCAAAAGTGTCACCTGTGGTTGAGAATCACTGGGCAAAACCAAGACTCCATATAGCAAGGAAGACATAATAAATGAACCATGAAAAGAAGAGGCAGAGAGAGTTAGCCAGACAGGTGGGAGTGGAACTTAGCTTACCATGGAGCTTAGAGAACAAGTGGGAGTGGAAGTCTAATTCAAGATCCCACTGACACCTATGCTGTTCTACAGGTAGTTTACTACTGTTTCAGCAATGCCTTCCTGAAAACTTGCATTTCATAGTAGTGTGTGAAAACAAAACAATAGAAGAGGGAGGGATTCCATTCCCAAAAGGCTGTAAAAATGTTCAAATCTCTAATCATACCTCTGCTTTTAGATCTGCTCTTGAAAGATGTATTTACAGCATTTCATTAAAGTTCCTTAGTTTTGCTTTTTTCCTTCACAAACATAAATCCGGTGAGTGTTTAACCCCATTGGGCTGCCCTAGTTCCAGCTTTGTCTCTATTGTGTTAAGTTCATGAGAATTACACTTAAGTGCTTTC
This sequence comes from Pteropus alecto, assembly GCF_000325575.1. Classification (NCBI taxonomy): domain Eukaryota; kingdom Metazoa; phylum Chordata; class Mammalia; order Chiroptera; family Pteropodidae; genus Pteropus; species Pteropus alecto. The sequence goes on from NW_006434369.1 coordinate 7,185,138, forward strand.
ATTTTTCCATCTCCCCACTTATTGCTATAAAACCATAGGAAAAATGCAATAAAAATTTTCAAGCGATTGCAGAAACATTGCTGTGTAGATAAAAATGGCAACTCTGCCAAAACTCATCTCTTGGCTGACAGCACCACCATGCAGTAGCTCAAAATGTTCATTTTCAGCTGATTGATGAAGATCTGAATTTTGCATGCAAAAACTGGTTGAGAGGTATCAGTGTGAAATGTGTGAATGGATAAGGTATAGAGAAGTTTTCAATTTTTGGAAGTTGAAAATTACTAGTAAGTATGAGAAGGTGAGTTATGGGCACTTCGTCACAGAGTATGTTTTATCTTCATGATTAGATTATAAGCACTTCAAGGGGACGAAAGGACTTTCAAAAAAATTCTTCAGAATATTCTCTAATGGGCATGCAATAAATGCTTATTTAATTCTAATTTAATGAGTTATGAGTAGAATAAAATTAATAGTTTTTTCTAAAACAAGGATGCAAAGCTTAAGGATTCCTTAAATTTTTAGATCCAAAAGTACTTTTTCCCTGGTTAAGAAATGTTGTATGTATTATATATAGATAAAGATATGTAGATACCTATAGACAGATCAAGTTATTGCTACATATATCCATTGCAAAATGTAAATCTTTATTCATTAATTTTATTTGTTGGTGCTCATTTAGGTTATAATCAAGTTTCTCCTTGTTGCTAACAACAGAAATGAGCTTGAATTGGTTTGAACAAAAATGCAGGTATAGGGAGGATATTGGAATGTTGCACAGGGTCCAAGGGTTGTAGGACTCTTTAAGAGATTATAATGAGGGCTTGGGAGCCAGGAGGAATCCAGAAGGGACCCTCTTTGTGTCTCTGATCTTTATTTTTCTCTGGCATCTCTCCCACTCTTCTTTCTCCAGACTGACCTTCTCTATCTGCAAAAATGCAAGAAGGTAACCTCTATATAGCTGCTGAACTTACCTGTCCTCTAACACCTAACCAGCCCAATTAGCCTGGCTATCTTATCCCAATTTCAAATTCCCAGGAGAGACAATGTGATTGTTCCAGTATGGGTCAATGTCCACCCCTTATTCACTCAATTTTAACCAGTCTAATGGGGGAGAGGAGGGGAGGAGTCATGATTCAAGCATGTCTTGCAGCTCAATTCTGTGGATGTGGGGTGTGATTTTTCAGAGAAAGTAGATTAAATTGTTGAGGACAGACAACTTCAAAGATTTATCACATATGTGCTTATATTGTGGTGTAGTTAAAACCTACATATGTCTAGCAATATTTTCTGGTTCAATTGTCTTCTTCTTGCTACAACAAATTAGTAGATTTTAAACGTATTTACTGTCTACTTGATTGATTTGCAAGATATGACCAACTATAAAATGAAAGAAACCTGTGAGGTTTCAAATTTCAAACCCTTGAGTTTGGTCTTCTGGATCATGAGAACGTAATTTGTCTTTGAAAATGAAGTAAGGTCCAGATGAGTTTTCTATGGCTGCTGTAACAAATCACTACAAACTTGGGTGGCTTAGAATAACACAAATTTATTCTCTCATAGCTCTGGAAGCCAAAAGTTTAAAATCAAAGTGTTGGCAGAGCTGGGTGCTTCCTTAGAAGGTTTCAGGGGAGAAAATCCTTCCTTGCCTCTCCTAAATTCTACAGGTTCCAGGCATTCCCTGGCTGTAGTGAAATCATCTTGCCATGGCCTTCTCTTCCTCTCCATGTGTCTCTCCTCTTTGTGTCTTTTATAGAAACACTTGTCTTTGGATTCAGGGCCCACTTGAATAATTTAGCATGATTTCACTCCGAGATTCTTAACATAATTATATCTGCAAAGACCTTTTCTCCAAATACCATCACATTTCACAGGGTGCAGGACATGCTTTATGGAGGCCTCCGTTTAACCTGCTACATAAGGTGAAAATGGACTGACCAATTGACCTTCTTGCCCTTTGGTCTTACTTTGTCTCTGTCTTGCTTAGGATAGTGCTCTCTGAGAGGTGGCAGCTGTACTGGTGGACTTGAGATCTGGAACCCCTATCCTGGGGCAGGATGGGAGGTGGTGGGACACAATGGACACAATCTGGGGCAGTGGGAACCCATAGGCTGGGCACCTTAGGCTAATGACTAGTTCATCATGAGGACGTCGTCCTAAATGAGATCTATGGACAACTCACACCTGCATTTTTCTCTGTTCTTTGAAGAATGGAGTTTCCTGCCTTTTCTGGGAGCCTAAATCAGGAAGAAGAAATAAATTAGAACAAATTTTTGTGGTGAATTCACTTGCGTAATATAACCCAATGTCTGGGGTCACCCTGATCTTTAACAGCTATGTAAGGACAGCATAAATCATCCTATTTTGGCTAAAGAATAATCTGAGAGAACCTAGGAGTTATCCTGGGCACCGTCCCCCCCCCCACCCACTGCCCTGCTCCCCCGCCCTCCCTGCCCCCGCTCATAATAGTTCTCAGTTGTATGAAGAGGTGTATGGAGATATTATCTTTTGTGGTACTGAGGATATTATAACAATTATGATTATTATTGTTTTTATTTGTCAAATATTACAGTCAGGACTTAACGTAAGTCATTTTTTAGAGCAAAGATTAGAATCTGCAGCATGGGGTTTTCTCGCTGCCACTTATCTCTTTGTGGGGCAGAATCACCAAAGCATGGCTTTCTAGAAAATTTTGCATTTGTATTTTTAACTTTCTTTGGACAGCTGGTGGATCTTTGCCAATTTTCTTGGAAACTCTCTTTCAGGACATAATTCATTTTTCAAAGATAATGACAGGGCAGTGAAGATAAGGGCTGGTTTAGTGTGATTACCTATTCATTGAGTCTTAACTACAAAAAAAACAGAAGTTATTTTACTATAAGATACCAAATATTTAAAAAAAAAATACAGAGCAAAGAAGTTACTTTAACAAACCGAGTTTTATTTTTGAATCACAATATTCCAGCCAGTTTGCACATTATCTACTTGCCTGTCTCCTTTATGTCTGTATGTATCAGCTCTCGGTGATAAATATTTTCCACAATTTGCCTCTGAAACTCTGAAAGGAATTGCTACAGAAAGAAATCTCTGCTGTGAGACAAGGTATTTGTTTGATTTCTCTCTAGCTGGTGTCCTTATCATCCTGAATAATGTTTCACCCCCACCCCATCCCTTGCCCCTTAAGAAATTTGGAAAAAGCTTCTAGGATTCTCTGTTTTGAAGTGAAGGAAAGCACTTAACTTGTTTCCTTGTCTGTAAGCCAGACTACCTCTTATCCAGAGTGCTAAACATGCAAGATTTCACATGGGAGCTCAGATATGGCCCCACATAACTAAAGTATTAAAATGCTTAAACAATTCAACAGTGAAAGAGTGAATTTACTTCTTGGCATTCATCCAAGTTGTCTATTTGTGCACAGATACGTAGAGGCCTTTTCAGGGAGCCATCACTTTGTCCACGTGTGAGCCATTTCTGACTCTGCAATGTTCTCTGCTCAGACTTCAGAAACATTATGCCCCAGTGCACTGTTTTTACCAAACATCTGCCCTTATTTTTAATGTTCAGACAGACATATTTGTGGCCTAGAAAAATTTCTCCGGGGAAGAAATCTCTCTTGTTCTCCTTGACACTCCCCTTCCTCCGTCAGTTTACATTTTTCTGGTTAAGCAGATTCAGTGGTATACAAACAAAAAAAGAGCGACATTTCTTGGAATATGGGAGTTATCAGGGCAATGGCCATAGAATCCTTGAGTGATGGGACTTTTCCATTTTTTTTCCATATTGTCTTGTAATGACCTATTTGCTTTTCTAATTTACGAGATTAAGAACTTCTAGAGGACAGGAACCAGGCCTTATTCATGTATCTCCAATGCCAAACTAATATTCAAATTCCAGTGCATAAGCAACACTTGAATCATTCACTAACTCTGATTTGGGGTGAACAGCATTACTAAAAGAGGGTGTAGTAGGTTGAATGGTGGCCTCCAAAAAGATATATTCATATCCTAACTCTGAGAATGTGACCTTATTTGGGAAAAGGATCTTTTCTGATGGTATTAAAGATTTCAACGTGAGATTGCCCTGGATTATCCAGATGGGCCCTAAACCCAATGCAAATGTCCTTACAGAGAAAGAAGAAGAGAACTCACAGAGAGAAGAGATGGCCATGTGAAGATGAAGGCAGAGATTGGAATCTCTGAGCCACAAGCTAAGGAACGCCTGGAACCACCAAAGCTCGAAGAGGCAAGGAAGGATTTTCTCTAAAGCCTTCAGAGGGAGCATGGTCCTGCCAACACCTTGATTTTGTATTTCTGGTTCCCAGAACCATGAGAGAGTCGATTTCTATTGTTTTAAAACCCCAAGTTTATGGTAATTTGTTACAGCCGCTCTAGGAAACTAGAGTAACCTGCCTTCAAGAAAAGCCGTTATAATCAACACACAGAGCTTGGCTCCTAGTCCGGGAAAGAAGAGACAGTGGAAAGGCTAGCTGAAGGATTCCTTTGGCGGAGCCTAGAGGACCCGGGGCTGAATTGTCGAGAGAGGCTAGGTAGTGGGGAATCTTAATTTCCAGGAATCTTGAAGAACTGACAGAAGTTTCAACCTAGGCTAAGAGTTGGAGTAGCTGAAGCATATCATTTACAACAATTGCATTACTAAGACCGCGAGCATGCACAGCAGTACACACTTAAATGGACCAGAAAAATAATTCAAGGCTTTGCACATGAGAGAGAAGTACCTCAGTGAAAAATAGAGTGTGGGGATGGGAAGGACAGTCATTTTTCTATGCCAGGCCTTTGAGAAGTCATCTTATACCATTGCCAGGGGTTGAAAAGACTGAGGCAGGCAAGTTTTTGTCCTCCCAAGTAAACAATGATAACGAGATGGTTTGGCCTGCCTGTTCCCTCGAGTGTCCCTCACCTACCTGGTTGGTAGGGGCCTACCTGGAACTTTGGAGAGCCAAGTGTCCTTCTTCAGACACAAGAGCAGCACACAGCAGGGAAACGTCAAAGATGTCCTCAGGACCAGGCCCCAGTCAGGGAGAGCAGCCTGTTTCTTGTTACAAATGTGAGGCATTTGGATTTTAGGCAGTATGGGGGCAGTGAAAGGCATGCTGGGCTGACCATCAGGAGACCTGAGCTGTTGCTCCAGTCCACCTCAAAGTACCTCAGTTACTTTGTGGGAGAAACTTAACTTCCTCATCTTTACTATGAGAAGGTTGGTTAGATCACTTTCAGGTTCCATGACTCTTTAAGACTCTATGATTCCTTCCTGGATATTGAATGAAATGGATTCAGCCTGTGGGAGGGTTTTCTTACTGAAATATTTAAACCTATATGAAATGTTTTCTGATACATACCTCTTCTTATCAAATATAGGATAGGATAGAATAGAATACAATAGAATATCCATGCAAAGTTTATTCCTAAGTAAAGGACTACAGTAGGCCCCTTATCCACAGAGAATACATTCCAAGACCCCTAGTGAGTGCCTGAAAACTTAGATAGTACCAAACTCTATATATAGTATTTTTCCCCATATATACATACCTATGATAAAGTTTAATGGCTTTTCCCTCTTAACTAAGCACTTATCACACACTGCAGTTGTTAACTTTTGCAGTTTGAGGTACAACAGCAAAACTAGCATTAACTTTTGCAGTTTGAGGTAAAACCAGTACAAATTTCTTTTTCCTTCTTCATGATTTCATGAATAGAAAATTCGTTCTTAGCCTAGATCTTAGCAACCTCAGCATATGATATTTTTCTTTCCTTATTAAACTGAGAACTTCCACCTTTTCACTTAAAGGAAGCACTTGGTGGCTTCTCTTTGGCATGTTCAAATTGCCAGCATCACTACTCTTGCAGTTTGGGTCTCTTATTAAGTAAAATAAGGGCTACTTGAACATAAGCACTGCGATACCCGACAGTGGATATGATAACCGAGATAGCTATTAAGTAACTAGCAGTCGTGAAGCAGCAGCAGCACCAAATACACTGATCAGTCAGCAGCCATCAATAATGATGCAAGAACTTCCACCAGCAGAAAGATTATGATTTGCTAAAGGTTTAGAATATGGTTAGCATTTTTTAGCAATAAGGTACTTTTTAATTAAGGTATGTACATTGTTTTTTAGATATAATGCTATCGTACACAATAGACTACAGTCTAGTATAAATGTAACTTCTATATACACTGGGACAACAAAAAATTCATGTGACTCGCTTTATTTTAATAGCTGCTTTATTGCAGTAGTCTGAAACGGAACCCACAATATCTCCAGTGTATGCCTGTAGATGTTCAAGAAATGAATGTTGAATGAATAAATGGGCGAAGGCTGATGCCCATCTAAAGATGACACCCCTTCTCATCAAAAATAAAATAATAAAATAAAATAGACATGCACTGTTTATTCCTAAAAAAAAAATATGAAGGACTACATAATTATAGTATGGTATAATATGGGCATTCGATGAATGAATTTTGAAATATATGAGTGAGGGATGTAAAAGGATTTTAAGGAATTTTACCATCTAATGTCCCAAATCTCATTTCCTTCAGTTATATGTACAATAACAAACATTTATTTTGTTTATATCTAGACTCTTTAAGTCAGAAGTTACTTATAGTGAGGCTCATGTAACTCTTCCTTTTTTGTCCTTCGAATCAACTTTGGCAGTTTTGCCCAAGCTGGTGGTTAATAAGTGTCGGTGACTCACCAAGTATTGATTTCTATAACCTGTGATATGGAGTGTCCAGAAAACCAATCTATTTAGGAGTCATTATGTTCTGCTCTTCAATGTTTATCATCTTTCTTTGGACTATGGTACCATCTGACCTAACTATTCGTGTCTCATTTCTTTATTTCATGGGAAGAGATGAGAATGACAAATTGTTTCCAAACTCTCTTTATTGCTGATATAAAAGATCTTTATTTCACTTAAAAAGATGAGCAAAAATAATGATATTATGCATCTTTTAGGGGGAGATCACCCGTCTTTTCTTAGAAGAAACAGATTACAAGTCAGAGAGAGAAAACTCAAAGTGCTGGAAGGAGGCCAGGTCAGCTATCAGCAAAGACCCCTTTCCACCTGGCCTGAAGTGGTGATGGTACTCGGTAGAAACTGGCTTGAAGCCAAGCCTGCCTTGCTTTGATTGTAGCCAGCATTATTTCTCTGTAAAATTCTCAACAATCACATATACGAGCCATTTAACAGACGCTATAACCACCCTGACATTCGGGTGTTCATCAGATTTCTCCTCCTGTGACAGGCCTTGAATGAGCGTTAAGATTTAATGTGATTGGTTTTGGCAGGCCACATCTCCCCATCTTCCTGGCATTCTCCTCCATGCCTTCCATCATCACTGAGAACTACTGGAGGGACACCTGTTATTGAGGATGCTACCAAATTATGCACAGGACTGACACACACCCACATTCACACATGCTCACACATATTTTAATTATTCTCCTGGAGAAACAAAAACAAAGACAACAAAATAGTGCACTTGGCTGAGTGAGATGAGGCTTTCATTTCTTCAAATTCTGTATGTTTGTTTAATGAACTGGAAATAACCACACTCTACATATTAAGGAGCATGAAGAAATTTACTTCTTATTTGGACTGGTGGACACACATTTGGGTCAAGGAAATCGAAGTAGAGGACAAGAGAGCTTGGAAATTCATTCATTCACTCATTATTCATTCATTCATTCATCTGAAAAGTCCTGGGAGTATATGGAGATGTTAAATAACAGTTTCTACCTTATCTCCCTTTACCCTCCCCCTTTCACACACAATCTAAAGAATGAAGCAGAGGTGCATAGCAATAACTCTAAAGATATGAGAAATTCTATGGTCTAGAAACAACCTAAAAATTATTAGAGCACAGAAGAAAAAGTATGTTACTGACTGCAGATGACCGGAAGCTATTTGTAGAGGGTAAGGTCTGAGTTTTAAGGAGTTCAGAGGCATTTGTCTATCTGGGTATAAATTAACTTGGTTCTCTGTCATTTGTCCCTTTCTTGTCACATCAGTTTGTCAAGAGCAAGAGTTGTGTGTCCAGTTTGTTTATATAGCAAGGGCCTGGCCCAGTGCCTGGCAAATGATAACCACTTACCATATTTTAGCTGAATAAATGAACAAATCTATAAATGGCAGGTACTGGGATTATCGATATAGCACACATTGGCAAGTCAAGGTCAAGATCTTATTTTGGCTTTAGGTGACAGCAGGTAGGGTAATGTGGCAAATATGGAGGATACACAATGAATGACTAAGGGGCCTAGATGCCATCCACGTGGGGACTGGTAGAAGGTGACCCCAGATCTAACCATGAGCACAGTCAACTTTTGACTATCCTTCTGTGGATAATAGAAGACCACCACTAATTCATCTCCTGGCTGGAGAGGTAGACTTCTGCCTAAGAGGTGGTCCCTAGGGGAGCTCTTTGGTGGCTCTGTCCCCCTCTCTCTCTAGGTTCTGGACAGGGATCTACCACATTATGATATGGATCAGAATGATGAAAACGGCAGCAATGACAAATGATTTTTTTTAAAGTTTTCCTTTCTTCTGTATCACCGTTTTATCTGCAGAGTACGGTCTAACACGTAGAGTAGGCTCAGAGGGTTAGAAACATGGTGTTTGCTCATTCGGTCTTATTTCTTAGCCTATTTGCCAAGAATTCCCCAAAAGGGGGAGAACCTTAGGAGTGTCAGTCTGAAGTTTCCCATCAGCATGAGGCAGTTATACTTGTCTGGGACTTGAATTAGGTGGCTTAGGAGATGATGTGTTGAAATAAGAAGAAAAGCCCAGGCGAGGAATCAGAAGCCCTCTTTTCTCATTCAAGCCCTAACTTGACCAGCGAGTGACTTTCAGCGGGTTATTTAACTTCTCTGGGATAGTTTTCTCATCTGTTTCCAAAATCTAGCATTCAAAATTATCACTTATTTTTATTTATCAGACACTCAATATACATACTCAGCTTATATGTGTAGCAAAAATAATTTTCCAAGTAAGAATAAGGAACATAATTTTTCAAAAGCCCTGGGCCTTTAAATATTTTTGCAGACTACATATTACTTGAACCATCTCCACATTTAGCAGTATCTTGGAGTGTGTGATATTTCTAAAGGGACAGAGATATTAAGTGGTGATATTAGATACAACTAAAGTGGAAACATTTATTGCAATCAGCTATGTGACTGGTCTCAGGGCCCGACGTTCCCTCAAACAGAGGAACCAGGAGCTCTGATGTCTGATTTCAGAGATGCAGAGAGGTGATGACCTCTTTCATTCATTAACCAATACCTTTCATTGTACAAGTGGATTTAGAATTAAAATACAAATATGCACTTATAACGCTGAAGCTAAATAAATGCTGATTAATTGAATTCACACTAAAGTGTAAATGATTAATCCCAGATTCTACCCTCAGAGTACGTTTTAAAACCCAAAGAAAAACAGGAAAAGTGATGGGAGCTGCAAGAGTGGCAAGGACATAGAAGAGGGATAAAAACATGGAAAGGGAAGAATAGAGTTTCCAAGGAAAAACTTCTCCTTTACTTACTGCTTGTTCACTAAGATTAGACAGAAACCAGTGGTTTAGGATCTAATCTCAGAAATATCATAGTGTCCTTGTTTTATGACCCAGGCTAATTTTCAAGACCAGAGCATCACTTCTGCAAAATCAGATAAAGCTGTCTAAACAAACCTCAGGATCGTGAGGGATTTTATGAAACGAACAATTTTCTTTCTTTCTTTTTTTTTTATATCATGTATTTTTTCTTGGATATAAAACACATATCCTCACTGCAAAACATCTAGTTACCACAACAAAATATAAAGGGGGGGAAAAAAACTCATCCTCAATTCTACCACTGTTAACATCGCAGCTTTTTTTTTCTTTTTTAATCTTAAAAGGGGTTTTCAGGACAGTATCCACAGCAGTTTAGACTAAAGAGACTACAAAGCCACCACAGTAAAAACAGAAGTTGTGCCTAAACAGGCTACATCAGCAGAACCTAGGACCAATTTTCTGGGGGGAAAATAAACCCACCCACCCTGTGTGTATTCAATGACGTGTGTATATATTAGGCAGAGGGATTGGCACGTTCACTTACCACTTCTTTTTTCCATCCTATATTCCTAGGAAGTAGGTTACCTGAAGAGTCCATTTGCTGCATTAAAATAGAAACTGATTTTTAAATGAGGTGAGGACTGTTGAGCAATGCAAGTCAGAGAAAGTTTGTTTATGTGTGCACAAGCGCGTGCACGTATGCTCATATATCTGCGCAGAGCTCAAGTAACCAAATTAAGAACGGGGTGGGTTGTGAAAAGCTTTTTATCTGCTTGCACTCCTATTTCCATCTTTACGACCTACAAATGAAGCCTTTCTTCGAAAACTAAGACAAGTTGTGTGCAAAAAATCCAGAAAATTGGGGTAAATTTTTCTGCACTGTATGCTCAGACCCAGAGAAATTGGAGGATGGTTGGCTGTGCCTACCAGGCTCCAGGTGAGGCCTCATTTGCCTGGTGGTTTCAGAAAGGGGCTGACGGGGATAATAAATATCATTTGCTGACACGGAGTCCTGGGGCTACACTGACCACAGGAGTCGCGGTCCCCGGGACGCTGGGACAGCTCACAAAGCAGGCATTTATGAAGTGGTTGGCTTTGCATTAATTATTTCCCCAGCCATTCACCAACAGTAACAATCCCTCAATTAGAGTCCAGGCCCGGGAAAACCCTGGTGTTTATTGGAAGTGACATCTGCATAGCAAAGTGTGACTGTGTTAATATGGAATAGCACAAAGGGACCCAAAGCCCCACTCCTGCTTGGTGCCTTCCTTCTCATGTAGCTTGTGAGGTAGAAAGAGAACTTGGCTTGTTTAGGAGTGTTCAGTTTGTACTTTTCCTCTTTGGTGGTTAGCTTGCGAGCTGAAGTTTTCTCATTTGCTTCTTTTCTGGGGAAGGGTTAGTTCTGATGTGGAGAGTTCTGTCTTGTGTCCATGGAGTTTTAAGGGGTCTCCAACAACCCAGGGTCCTAGCAGGTTGTGGGGACTGATGGCCAGTGCTGACGTGGATGTGGAGCCCACTGGGAGGCTTGGGCAAAGCTTGGCAAATTCTCTCATCCTGGAGATAAGAATTTGGGGGCTAACAAAAGACTTGGAGTTCCATGGGTCTTAGTATTATAAATGCTGAAACGGTGGGAAAACATCTGGAAAGTGTTGCTGATGGTCAATTCAGAAGGCAGGGAAAACATGTATTCTTTAAGGGTAGTTCTATGTCCTGTATATCGCAGTCTCTCAATAAATGTGTGATGGCTCTGACTGATGGATTGATTAGACACTTGCCTCTTTAATCCCTCAGCTTGTTAAACTGCCTGGCTTCCCAATTATTTGGCCCCTTTCATTTCCAGTTCTCTGAATACCTTGCAAGTATCTGTGTCTGTTGTAAGCACAGAGGATGGGTATGTTCACTGGGTGGACATCCCTCACGTAGCCTTCCTGGAGCTGTAGAAGGTGCTGCTGCAAACCACATGGATCCATTATAGGTTCTGCTACTTATTTACACATCTCAGCAAATATTCACTAGTTGATACTGTCATTTATCATTTTTCAGAGTCTTTTAAAAAAAATTCTTGCTTGTACTTTTAGAAAGTAGACTTTTTAAATGCTTTACCCTTTTCTAGGTATACACTTGCTAGATACCAAAATGATTGTGTTTCTCCCTACCATTAGAAAAGAGGATTAAACTTAAGCACTTCACAAATAACTATAAGGCAAGATTAAGACAGGCCAGTGCTGAAAGAGACGTGTAAATGGGGTAATGGGGATTCCAAGGAAAGAACATCACAGCCGCCTGATCAAACAGCAAAGGCTTCCTTAGGCATTTGCAATGAGTCTTGAAAGATGGTCAGGGTTTTGCAGTGCAAAGGGAGAGCGTACTTGTCAAAGAGAACAGAGAATTTTCTAAGAGTGTATGTTCTGGGAAGGGTGAGGAGTCTACTTTGGGATGAAGCATAGATTTGGACTGAAGAAGTAGGTGGGACAGTCACTGAGCACATTGTCAGCCAGGGTGAGAAGTCTATAATTATTTTGGCAGACATGGGAACCAATTAGTGGGTTTTTATTCTGGGGGAGGAGGGAGCAGGGTCAAGACTGGGGTGAGGCAAGCGAGGCACATAGAGTAGAAATTTAAGGAGCTGCTCACTCCCAGGTGGGGCCCTGCACTGTAAACCCTGAGAGTGATGTCTCATTTCTGTAGTTCCAGCCTGAGTGGGGAGATGGGGGAGCAGGTGCACTGCAGTTTTATGATTAGAGCTGTATGTTTAGCAGATGGCTCTGAAAACTCTGTTTAGGATAGATTGAGAAAAGTGAGGTTGGTGGGGTGAGACTGTATAAATGTTATCACTATAAGAGTTTAATCAGACAAAAAAGACATGGAGCATGGGAGGTGGGGAGAAGTATAAGAGTTCCTTTTAGAGTTCATATAGATAGCCACCAGCAGTAAGGCGATCTGATGATCACCATTCCCATAGTTGCTAGCATGCAGGGAGTCCTCACCACGGGCCAGGAATGTTTCCAAATGCTTTTCACATATTAATTAATTTAATAATGATGGAAGTAGCCCCAGAGAGCTGAGATCTAGTCTAGTCGTGCTCTAACTAGTTGTGGGAGCCTCCTTGACCCGAACTCTTCCACCTATAATATGACTGAGTTACAGCAGACGGTTCCAGAGCCCACTAGAGCCCCCAAATGCCATGTAACTCCTGATATACTATCGTATCAGCTCACCTAGAAAGAGAATCCAAATCTTGGGGATCTCAGTCTCAGATTATTCAAGTTATCCCAGCTCAGGTGCTTTGGGAGGTAAATGCCTCCATTAAGACTCTTGTCTTTCATTGGTTCACTTGTAACCACTTCTAGTATTTCGAAGTTGCAGGTGCCCCTCGAAGACTGAGATTTCATCATGATGGTCAAGTCTGCCTTTTCTTTCTGATCCCCTCTCTGCCTTTATCCAACACTCCGGCTTGGTCCACATTTTCCTCCCCCTTTCTATTGCTGTTGTGTCATTAACCAAACTCCCCGACCCTTGCAAAACCCCTACAGCAGAACAGTCCCATGAGAAAAACAGTGGATTTAATAAGCTTCCCCTTAAATGGCCCCAAATCCCTTCCAGTGATTAGGGGGGTAAAAACAGCTACACACAGGACAGAGTCTCCTGGTGCAAGAGGTGAGAGAGGGAAAGATTAAAGAAAGTTCCCAAGATTCCGGGCCTCAGGGACCAAATTAAAAAAGCAGCACCGCTTATTCAAAATCAGATGAATGTCAGTGGGATGTTTGTCAAACAAACTTGTCATTATTTGTCACAATTTGAGGAAGTATCAGTCAGTAGTCACACTTGAGCATGTAACAGAGTTATTTATAGCTGCCAGTCTACAGTTTTAACTAATGCAGGGCCAAGGTTCGACGTTATAAACAGCTTTATTTATAATGATTGTGTGGCTATAAATAGTTTGGTTCACTGGGTGTAGCAGAATGGCTCCGCGGTGTTCTGCCAGAGCGAGAGCCAGGAAGAATGTGCCAGCGGGGATGTGAAGGCTCCTGTTTTCAACATCTTTTGGCAGACCTCTGTGAGTCTTCGGCCAGGGTATTTCCTCCTCTTCCTCAGTGTCCCTTTTGGAACAAGGAGTTGTGCTCCTCAATGTTCTCAGGAGATGGTAGAGGTTACTCAGTTAATTAACACCTGCCCTGGGATCTCCTGTGCAAAGGTTGAAAGGGAGGGTGTATGCGAGCGCCACCTCCTTTGTGCCTATTCATGGACAATGAGCTAATTACAGTCTCTCATAGTGGAGGGTGGAGGGAGATATCCTGTTATTCTTGTGAACAGGCAAAGCTCTAAAGGTTTGTTTATAGCTTCAGACGTAATTTGACCAACAGTGATAGTTTCTTCTAAAAATAAGCAGTTGTCAGAAATTTAGAAATTTACCAGTTCTTGTGTCAGCAGAATTTTGTCTAGGGAGTAGGAGGGTGGGTAGGGGGAGCGAAGCGAGGAAGTGGAATATGTATACGTAAATTTAACATGTAAAATATATAGGAATGTCAAATTAAGAACTGATCGTTATACTGTTTGGCACAGGGACAGTATTTTTTATGATCCAGTGGACAATTTTCACTCCTACTACCCTCCGAAATGCTAATTTATTTGTCATATTGAAATTTTTGCTTCTGTACATATTCTCAACCCACCCCACTTCACTCCCAAAAGCCTTACAGTCAGTTTTAATAATGTTGGGCTAAATCTTATTTTGCTTTTTTTTTTTAAAGAAAAGGTGTGGCTACGAAAAAAATTGATTGTATCTTAATTTGCAAAATTAGTTCTGGTTCATTTTATTGCTGTAATTTAATACTCATAATGATTTTCTGACACATGTGTTTTAGCAGCACGATCGACTTCCTATTCATTTTTCATTTCGATACAGCTGATGTATATCAGGCAGGATGGTACAAATCAGAGAGAGAGGCACCCCGCAAGAGACTGACATCATGCTGCCACCTTGGCATTCTCTCAGACATGCGCAGAGCCCCGAGAAGTGTGCTTACTAGTAGGCACATTTAGGGATTTGGGGCAGAAGGAGATAAGCAGGCAATACTTCTTGTAAAGGGGATTACCTTTTCTTTTCATTTTATCGTCATCACCATCTTTGTTATCATCAACATCGTTATTGCAATTCTTTGTCCAAGGGTGCCGGGAGATGTGTTCTATTTAAACCTCTCCCCCTGGAGCTGTGGCATGAAGAGCCTACCTAAGTAAGCGAACAATTACACTGCAGGGGTTGTGGATCATGGATGCCAAGGACCCAATGCTACGGGACCTTGAGAAAGTACTTCCTGTCCTGATCTGGGTGCCAAGGAAGGCTTCCTGGAGAAGAGGGTCCCCAGGTTGGATCCTATAAAAAGTTCCTCAGGGCAGTGGCTGTGTCTTTGTGTTTCCGCATAGACAAGTCCTGGCATAGTAGGCATATGGTAAATATTCGTAGAGAGAGCAAGGGAAGATTTACTCTTTTTTAGACTTTGCCCCTATAGGAACACTTATGCTGCACATTTGCAATACACAAATAAATTCAAAATGGTTAAAGAATGAAAAATTAAAGAGAGGAGAGATTTCTGGGGTGTGCACATTAGAATGGGATGAAGAGCCCCATCCGATTGATGCACTGGTATTTCTAATGAAAATGATAAACTCCTTATTGAGTTATGTTGAGACATCCAAGAAGTAGGGAAAAGAACAATGTGCGTGTTGAGGTAAATTGATTTCAGTGGCCTGACAGTCAACTCTACCATTCCCTCCCCGTTTATGTTGGGAAGTACCTTCACCTATACATGGAGCTCAGACCTCATCTGGCATGGGCTCCAATTCTGTGCTCATGGAGGAAGTGGCATTAATGACAAAAGGAAGAGAACAAATGCAAGGAGACAGATATCACATCAAATCTCTCCCTCATTTTCTGTTATTTCTTCTCCAAGAGTTTTTTTGGTCATACGTATCTCCGTGATTATTTTCACCATTTTAAAAAGAGAGACTCAACGTTTATTTTAAAATAAAAAAGACAAATGTCTTTCCATACTGCTTATTGGATAAAGGGATGTTGGTTAATATTAGCATTACCAAGCATGTGATTTCAGAGAAGATTCTTGAAACTGGGCATGCATTTGGCCAGTCAGTAATAGCTCCCATCTCGGCACTGTTATGACCATAGATCCTAGACTTAGATATTCCCATTCTAAGAAAAAAGAAGAGCACAATAAATTTTGCAATATACCATATAAATTTAATAGATAACTTTTACCTAATATTTTTGTTAATTTCTGTTTTTTAAGAATTTTCTCAAGTGCCAAGTACCAGTTGAGTAGGATGTAGTGTAAATGTATCAGCTTTGGCTCTCTGGCCAATAATTCTTAGAATCATGAGTGTTTAGAGCTTCGAGACATCATTAATATTTACTCCATTTCCCTCCTTTCACTGATGGAGAAACTGAGCCGGAAGGACTGACTGGCTCAAAGCCATTTGACTTCTAGGAGAGAGAGCTGGGATAGAACTAATGTCTCTTGCCTTCTAGAAATGCTAAGTAATATTTGTTGGGAATAGGCATGTCCATTATAATGGTGAAGCACAGTGGTTAAGAATGAGAGTTCTGGTGTCAGAAAACCTAGCAAAACAGCAATGAAAATCAAACAGAAAGCAAACAAACAAGACAAAAGGACCACACACCCCCCCACCCCCCCACCAAATAGGCTTGTTGTTCTCTTGGCTTGGCAGGATCTGTCACAGAGATGTTACTGGTGAAGTTTCCTCCTTCTGCACATATTTGCGCATGCTAATTTTCCTGGGAGAATGTATATGTTTGTTTCCCCTGGGAGAGAAACATGTGGCCCCTGTTCCCCAGTAGGCTTTGAGCATAAAGAGACAGATCCAATAGACTGATGTGGGTGGGTAGGCATGGGGACAGTGAGGGAAGGGCTCAGGGTGAGGAGTCCTCATGAGTAAGAGAAATCTAATATGTTTAGCTGACCCAGTAGAAAGACCAAAAGAAGAAGGTGAGTGAGGGTCTGGGCCAGTTGACCCACATTGGAAGCCAGCCTGTACCTGTGGTAGGTGCAGCTGTGTTCTGGGCATTAGTAGCTTTGATTGGCAAGCGTAACTCAAGTTGGGAATGATCACTATCAGCTGGAACCCCACCTCTGAGACACGCACAGGTCAGTAATTTTGAGGAACTGAAACACATTTAGGGGAGAGTTAATTATAGAAGACTGTGTCTCTGGTAAGTCAAGCATGTGAGGGCTCAGAACATTTAGAGCAGTTGTCTAATCACACAATCTATGTGATTTCACTCACATACTGGAAAATATTGTTTGCACATAAAATTATCCCATTTAATCTCTCAATAACCTTGTGAAGTTTTTATAGTACTTTGCAGATCAGCAAAATGGAAGCCTAGAGAGATTTAAATCACACGCTCAAAGTCACAGATATCAAAATGAAGCTTGCATTGAAAATAAATCCTGTTGATTTCAAAGTCAGTTTTTTCCATGTCCACTGACCCAACTAAGTTTTACTTGAATGTATTTTTCACTACATTTCCCTTGCCACTTTAGTTTGCTGATGGAGACGTGGCTGTGACTTCCTGTGGCTGAGAGAAGCAACAATGTCTGGGTAAGTGACAAGATTCTAGAGCCAGGCTGAATGAATTTCTATCCTGCCTGCATCACTTAGAGACCTTAGGCAAAGGAATTAACTGCTCTGGGCCTTAGATTCCCCATCTGTAAAGTGAGATTTATTAGTCAGGGTTCTCCAGAGAAACAGGATTGAGAAAGGCGGGTGGGGGGGGTGGGGGA
>NW_006434369.1:7202698-7204681 GCF_000325575.1 Pteropus alecto
CTCTTTCCCGGAGGATCTTAGTCTTCTTTCTCTTAAGACCTTCAACTGATTGGATGAGGCCCACCCACATTATGGAGGATGATCTGCTTTACTCGATGTCTATTGATTTAAATGTTAATCTCATCTAAAAGGTACCTCTCAACAATATTTAGACTGGTATCTGACCAAATATCTGGGTACCGTGGCCTAGCTGGATTGACACATGAAATTAACCATCACATGTGGCTAACAAGAGCTACTTCGTAAGGTTGATATGACGAGTTAAATGAGCTGATATATGTAAAGAGCTTAGAACTTGCCTGGCACAAGTAAGTTCTGATTAAGTATTACCTATCATTACTCCCCAGAAATGGACATGCTGCTCTCGTTTAGCTTGGGCATGTCATTTCTGTCACTAGGCTAATGCTCTCACAGTCAGCAGCTTTGCTTCTCTGCCATTTACTTCTCCTTGTGACCGCAAAGTAGTCTGTGCGCCTCCTGTGCAGCCACCATGTCTGGGGGGGAGATTTATCTTTCCTAGTCCTCAGGATAAATTAGGATACCAGACTTTGCTGTGCCTGGACGCCCTCAGTAAAGGCCCAAGAGGGAAACCGCTGCAAGGAAAGGGTGGCTGAGGACAGCTGACTGAAATCACAAGGCAAGAATTCCACAGAGAATATCTGTTGTTGTTTATACTTGTGGCAAGAAGCAAACACATTGCTCTTTAATTTTCCTTGGCAGGGTCTGCAGCGCCGAGTTACTGCCAGCCCGTCTGCTGTGCCCGTGTTGCGCCCCACCTCCCCCAGCCTCAGGTGGATGGCCCCCCAGCAAATGCCTTTTCTGGAAAAATGAAAACAGCACAGCCTCTGCCGCCTGACTCCCTTTCAGTCAAGCCTCCGCTCTATCTCTTTTGCCCAGCTGCACCTTTGGTGGCCCTTCCCTACCTGACAAAGGGAGATACCTTTGACAGTCAGGCGTGCTTTGCCAGCCAAACACACGCTCCATTTGGAAGCAGGAGAATTTTCATTTTTCTTTGGTTTATGGCTGGGGGTGGGGATTAAAACTGGGATAAATGCGAAAGATCCTAGAGGACAATGGGCAAGGAAAGCTGTGAGAGGAAGTGGAAAGGGGGTGGACGTAGGAGATAGAAGGGGACCGGCAGGACCAGTGAAAGAATAAACTCAGCCTTCTTCTTCTTCAAGTCTGATCAGTTTCTGAACCCTGATGGGAAAGGTCATGAATTTTAAAAAGTGTTTCTCCAGCCGACAGCTCCAGCCATAAAACCAGTATGCTCTGAAGCTCTAGATGGCTGTGGGAGACCTGAGACTGAGGGAGCCCAAGGACAAGGTGTGGGGTTGGGGGCGGGGAGTTTAAGCGGGGAAAGGGGGCAGCCAGCCACTGTCAGAAAGCAATGATTAGACTGAGTCTGAACACACTGTCCTGGGCAGCTGTCTGAGGTCGAGGCCGCCTCCCTGCCAGCTTGGGAGGTTCCCACAAGGCCTGGCACCAACGGTTCACTTTCTGAACTGGCCTCATGACACTGCTGGCTGCTCGCGTCACTTGCACGTCACATGGCCACCTGCTGCAATCCTCGTTCACCTGCTGATGACTGCGAACCCTTGAGAGGTGGGAGGTTGGGGTTACTTTCTCACCAGGGCTTTGAGAGCTATTCCAGAAGAGGAAGCAGGGTAGCTCCAAATGTCTCTGAGGAGGGTCAGAAACTGCAGGTTGCAAGTCGGGTCCTTGTTAGGGTGTGGGAGATGGGCAGGTGGCTGTTGTCTTTTGTGGACTGGAATAGGTGATGGTGACGATTGTCTTTGAGTCCTGGGAGAATTGTCAGTGTATCTTACTTTACGAAAAGTGCATGGTTTTGAGAAATGGAGTGTGCGTGTTTTAAAAAATGTATTATTATGTTTCAAATAGAGGATATGCTCTTTTTCTTTTCCTTCCTTCCTTCCTTCCTTCCTTCCTTCCTTCCTTCCTTCCTTCCTTCCTTCCTTCCTT
>NW_006434369.1:7204807-7207747 GCF_000325575.1 Pteropus alecto
TTCCTTCCTTTCTTTCTTGCCTGCTTTGCCTGCCTCTCTCTCTCTCTCTCTCTCTCTCTCTCTCTCTCTCTCTCTCTCTTTCTTTCTTCGAAACCACCCTGAAGATGTGCATTCAGGACTTATCTGTTTGTAAATAGGGGCTTGGAAACAAAATTGTTTCTAAATAGTGGCAATGGAAACAAAATTGCAGGCATGTCCGGAGCCACGAAGTAGCCAAGTACCCTGACAGCCTCCTGGAACATGGCTCCTTAGCTAGGTGGCTGAGTAAGGGAAACAGGTTGACGGGTCTGGGAAGAGGGATGCCAGGCATAGCCAATCCTGTGGAGACAATGGGGGCTTCGGCAGCCCCACGTGAGCATCATCCTCCTCGGCTGCTCTATGTCCTGCCTGGTCATGTCGTTCCACGGATCAGGAGTAGGGAAGGCTTTCCAGAGGTTGAAGCCCTGTGGAGGGGAATCACCTAGATTTCAGCACTGGGACTCCTGCGTCTCTGAGTTTGGGGAAAACTGTTTTAGAGGGTGTGCCGGACAAAGCAGCCTCCCTCTCCTTTATGAAAAGAAAATGTTTTTTATTGTGATAAAATACACAAAACATAAAATTTACCATTTTAACCATTTTTAAGTGTCCAGTTCTGTGGCATTAAGTGCATTCGAACTGTTGCACAACCATTAGCACTATTTATCTCCAGAACTTTGTCATCATTCCAGACTAAAACTCTGTACGCACTAAATAATAACTCTCATTTTCCCTTCCTCCCAGCCCTTGGCAACCCCCGTTCTACTTTCTGTCTCTATCAATTTGACTACTCTAGACACTTGATACAAATGGAATCGTATACAATTTAACCTTTTGTGTCTTGCAAATTTCACTTCACGAAATACCTTAAAGGTTAATCCATGATGTACTATGTATCAGAATTTTCTTTCTTTGTTTTTTATTGTGGTAAAATATATACAACATAGTTATTTTAACCATTCACAAGTATACAATTCAGTGGCACCGAATACATTTACAATATTGTATGACCATTGCTACTATCTGCACCCTAAACTTTTCATCATCCTCTACATAAACTCTGTGCTGGTTAAACACTCACTTCCCCCGCCCCCCGCCCTCCCTCCCCCGCCTCAGCCTCTGGCGGCCACTATTCTATTTTCTGTTTCTATGAATTTGCCCATTCTAGGCACCTCATATAAGCAGAAGCATACATTTCCCTCATTTTTGGCACAGACTATATATTAGGACATAGATTTGCAAAGACTCCTCAAAGAGAAGAGCAACAAATAACATGATTAAAGGCCAGCACATGGCTATGGTGGTAATGGGTTTCTCAGAAGAAATGGGAAAACAGAAAAGGGAGCATCACAAAGCAGCCTGGACAGGACTCATCCCCTTCCCCTAACCAGCCTGGAGAGAGCAGTGCTCTGTTGAGGCTGACTTAGCAGGTATGCCCAAACTGTGAGAGGGCTGCATCCACCGTCAGAAGCCTTGAAATTCTCAAGTCACACTTCCCCTGCTTTTAAAAAAGATTTTATTAAACTTATTGGGGTGACTACTCAGCCATAAGAAAAGATGGAATACTGCCATTTGCGACAACATGCGTGGATCTTGAGAATACCATGCTGAGTGAAATGAGTCAGACCTCCCCTGTTTTGATTTCATCCACAGCGAGAAACCTTCTGAAAATCTGAATCTCTACAGGGCCTGCCTGCAGGAGAGAAAACATGGGACAGGGTGGCATTGGTATCTCTTTGGCTTAGCACTTACACTTGTCTTGGTGAGAGAGAGGAACGGTCAAAACAAGAATGTAGGAGTCGTTTGAGTTTGAAGACCAGCTCTTCCATTTACAATATGTCAGACCTGGAGCAAGTTCATGTACTTGGGAGGTTCAGTTTCTACTTGTGAAAAACGGGGATGAGAAGAGTCCCTGTCTAATAGGGTTAGCGAGAGGAATAAGGAAGATAATACACAACTAGGAAAAGTGTTCAGTTTCTTGTAAATTTTGTTAGCATGACTCACTATCCTCGAGTCCAAATGACTTTAAGACATTGAGGTTTATTTTGGGGTTATGCCTGCCCTGGGGTTATGCATCCTCTGCATGCTGACATCTCAGTCTCACCACTCATTTTCCTTCCTAAGCATCGGCGGAAATCTGGAAGCATGAGCTCATTTGTGGGGAAGAAATATTAAACTGCAATGTTATTTTAGTTGGTCAAATTGCAAGGACTGCACATTGGTAGATGGGAGACCTGGAAAGGTGTAGATGGAACAATTTAAAACTTCCCCCATCCAGGCAAATTCACCTATGGTGGGATCCACAGTGGAGGTCTGGGGCGGGTCTGGTGAAGCCCTGCAGTTTGGACCCAGTGTCTGTCCTGGGTGTCTACAAGAGTTCTGCTCTAGGTGGCACCAGCTGCCATCGTGGCTGCTGGTGGGATCCCAGCACTGTTCCTCACAGTTTGAAGAAGAGTCTCCTTCTTCAAGATATGCTTGGCAAAGACTCAGATACATGTAGGTGGGGATAGTCTCCTTGCAGATCCAGGGCCGTTACCCCCTTGACTCCTGGTCTTTGGAGGGAAAACCCATCTATTGGTCCTATTTCTCCCAACCTTAGGGTGAATTTTTTCTCAAAAGTCTCCTGGTCCTGTTTTGTCACTTCACTCCGGTTATCCCCAAATTTTTATTAACAGCAAATCTCAAAGTCAGAGTGTTATGCTCTTTCTTGTTCCTTCTCTTCTTAGGTGCCCCAACTGCTGTATGCATCTGCTCGATCTCAGGCTCCATTTAGCAATGGGTGTGTCAGTGTGGTTGGTGAGCGTCCATCTGCCCACAGATCCCAGTTGGGTGGATTAATTAATAATTATAAAGTACTTTGAAGGTTGGAGGGCTAATTATTTAGCCAGTTCCCTCCCTTCCTCCAAGTCCCCCTGATGGCCTTTT
>NW_006434369.1:7207796-7218377 GCF_000325575.1 Pteropus alecto
TCAGTTAATAGAGCTGGCCATTCCAGATGGCTGCACTGGATACCCCCATCTGGACGCTGCTCTACTGCAGGAGCTGAGATTTTGTGTGAGACCTGCAGCACCATATAGCTTTCTTTATACCTGATGTGGCCAAAGTTCCAGAAGACCGTGGATTCCTAGACTCCCAACTGGGCATAACAAATAACAGGTCTTCACTTGCTACGGTATAACCTGATGCTCTTGTGCATCCAGGATTTGCATCTAGTTTTGATGTGAAATCCTTTATCTATTGATTTATTCTCTCTCTGTCTCTGTTTCTCTGTCTCTTTCTGTCTTTTGTCTCTTCTCTCTCTCTCTCTCTCTCTCTCTCTCTCTTCCTCTTTCTCTCTCCCCACCCCCTCTTTCTCTCTCTCCTCTTTTCCCAGAGCATGACCCCATAGCAAGAACATGGTGGGTTCCACTCCCATTCCTGAATTAGTACCTGATGGGAGAGAACTAATTCTAAGCTATACTATGACAGCAGTGAGTTCAGGCTGCGTTGTAGAGTGAGATTATTTTTTCTCTGCCCTCCTTCTCTCCTAACAAACCAAGATTTGAAAATAAAATATATATTTTTTTATTATTTAAAATCTTGAATTGCGTACACGTTTTTTTTTTTTTTTTTTTAAGTTGGGGAAATCCAAGGATAAAATAAATATTGCAGGGAATGAGATTACACTTATATATCCCCTATCTGAGCCCAAGAGAGGGTTTTTTTGGTGCACCCATGTGCTTATTAAAGGGAGAGAAGTTTGAGGCTGAAAATCCTTAGTTATCTTTAATTCATGCATTTATTCATCCACATTCACAACGTTTTTTGAGAAGCTACTCTGGTTCTAGAGGTGTTAGAGATGAAGAAGAGACAACAGCCATTTCTAAAGTTATGTCCAGTCTAGTAGGGAGAAAAGTGTGAAAACATATAAATATGGCAAATGATAATTTGAGTGACTGTTTTATATTTTGCTCTATTTATGTTCCCTCGGATCAACAGGTAGATGGGATCTTTGCTTGTCCTTGCCTCGGGATATTTTCAGGGCCGAAAACAAGCTGCTTGAAGTCAAAGGCTTTTGTAAAACTAAGCTCTTTGAAGAAAGGATACTAGGGGTCCAAGGGGTGGAGGTGAGAGAGAGGAGGCCTTTGAGGGCAGCGGGAGGAAAAAGAGATGACTCTGAGGGCAAGAGGCTGAGCAAAAGAAGGAGACAGGGCTTTGAAGGTGATGAAAGAAGAGAGGGAGGAAGAGAGAAGAGGTGAGGAAATGAGAAATGATCATAAAGGTGTTGGTGTAGCAGACCTAGAGAGACTGGTGAGGCACAGGGGATCCCAGCTCCACCTCAAACTCCCTAAATGAGACCCTGAGGCAGAGGTGCTACTGGCCCTAGAAGTCCACGTGGGCTGGGATGATGGGGTACTCTGGGGACGAGGAAGGGCTAACCAGTGAGAGAAGGGGCTCCCCAGTGCTTCGGTAATCGAGGATGCCTGGAGCAAATGGGCCCTGTAATGACTGGAATTTCTGCCACCCCAGTAGGATGGAAACTCAGAGTGGGACTAAGATGGTTTAAAATAAAAATAATATATTCTACACACTGATGTGGTAGACTCTGATACTAAACCCGTAACATAACTATGACACAATTAAAAAAGGGGGCGGGTTGGCAATACCCAGGGTAGTGAAGTTCATAGAGACTGAAGGTAGAATGATGTTGCCAGGGGTTGTGGAACAGGGAGGATTGGGGAGCTGTTGATTAATGGGCACAGAGTTTCTGCTTTGCAAGACCAAGAGTTGTAGAGATCAGATGCACAGCAATGTGAATGTGTTTAACGCTGTTGAATGTACACGAAAAAATAGTTAAGACGGAAATATCACTTCTCACTTCTTAGGATGGCTATTATTAAAAAAAAAAAAAGGTGTTGGCGAGGATGTGGAGAAAAGAGAACCCTTATCTCTTAGGATGACTATTATTAAAAAAAAAAAAGTGTTGGCGAGGATGTGGAGAAAAGAGAACCCTTATACACTGTTGGTGGGAATGCAAATTGGAACAGCCATAATGGAAAATGATATGGAGGTTCTTCAAAAGAAACTAAAAATCGAACTTCATAGTATGCAGCAATCACTCTTTTGAGTATATACCCAAAGGAAATTAATCAATAACTTGAAGAGATGTCTATGCTCCCAAGTTTATTGCAGCATTATTTACTATATCCAAGTTATGGAAACAACCTAAGTGTCTATTGGTGAATGGATAAAGAAAATGTAATTTTATACACACACACACACACACACACACACACATGCATGCACACACACACATACACGTATATACATACACATATTATATACTGGGAGGGAGCATATATACTATTCCATTGTATGTAGTATAATAGAATATGTAATATAATGGAATATTATTCAGCCTTATAGAAGGAGATTCTACCATTTACAACAACGTGGATGAAGCTGGAGGACATTATGCTAAAGTAAATAAACCAAATGCAGAAAGAAAAATCCTGTATAATCTCACTTACATGTAGATTCTAAAAAAGTCAAATATATGGGAGCAGAGAGTAGAATGGTGGTGACCAGGTGTAGGGAGTTTTTAGAAACAGGAGACTATTGGTCAAAGGGTACAAAATGGCAGTTATGTAGGATAAATAAGTCTTGAGATTTAATGTACAGATTTAATCATAACTATAGTTAACAATATTGTATGAATACTGGGAATTTATTGAGAGATGTGCCCTCATCCCACATACAAAAAAGGTAACCGTTGCAATTAACTTGTAATTGTAGTGATCATTTCACTATGTGTATGTATACCAATTGTCATGTCGTAGACCTTAAATATATATGATTTTAATTAAAAAATAAAATTAAGCAATGGCAAAGGTAAATATTTTTTATGTGTATTTTACCACAAAAATTTGGGGTTGGGCCTAAAGAGTGCCAAGATCAAAGATGGAGGTAGATCTAAGTCACCTGGGGGAGAGTTAGGGAGAGTTTCATAGACAGGGGCCAAGTGTCTGAGACCTGAAGCATGAATGGGCAGAGAAAAGGTGGAAGGAATGATTGAAGCGGAGAGGGTGGGATTGGGGAGGATGGGGAAGGGTTAAGGGAAAGCTACTCTCGTGCACACACGCACACACTCACACACGCACACGCAGCCCTGGAAGGGGTACAGCAGAGCAGCCTGGGGACAGCAGGACAGTGTGGCTGGCCCGTAGAATGTAAGGATGTAAGGCAGGGTGGGGCTTGGGGCAGGGATTGGCTTAGTTTAGACTTTAGCTTGTAAGCAATGAGATCCATTGAGTACTCTTAGCAGGGGGCTGACATATTCAGATTGGTGTTCTAGAAAGATTACGGTGGCTGCTGTGTGGAAGATGGAGTTGAGCCCAGATGCAGAGCCCTGCTTGGATGCCTGCTTCTCCCCTTCCACTGTGGCTGCAGAACAGGGACAGCTCCTGCCTCCCTCGGAAGCCTCGGCTCTCCCAGCTCCCTGGAAGCATGACGATTGGTCTCCCCTCCATCAGCAGTTCAGTCATTGGTGTATCCGTACATGGCTGCTTTGGTCATTTTGAGTCTCTGCTCTTATCTCGTAGCCTTAATGGAAGGAAAGAGGGAGCATCATGGACCTTTTCCCAAGCTTTACTGTTCCTCCCTGCCCTCTTCCTCCACTGCTTTTATGGGCATAGACTCATCCCCATGTCTCCAAATCCACAAAGTGCTCTCTCTATTTTACTTGCTGTATCAACCCAAGTTCCCACCAGTGAACAGTTTCTGGCTTGCTGGAGTCATCTATTGCTGTTTATGGAGGCAAGATAGTGCTTCCCCTGGGGTGCAGCAGGCTCGAGAGTCTCAATGTCTGGGTTGAAGCCCAGCTGGGACACTCCAACCTGGACAAGTTATACAGTCTCCTTACAATGCCTGTAATGTGAGACTATTAACGGTGTTACCTTACTGGGCTGTTACAAAGATAAAATGAGTTAATATCTGAAGGTGGCTTAGAATAATTCTTGGCACAGATTTGGTGCTGTATAAGCATTTGTTAACTAAACATCTACTTCGAAAAGTAATTATGGGGATTAAATGAGATGCTATTCATAGGGTGCTTAGCACAGTATCTAGAAAATGGTGAGTGCACAATAAATGTTAATAGTTGCTGTTACTGCTATGATGTTTAGAATTGTCTTGAAACTTGCCCTATGAGGGTTGGAATGGAGGAGATGAGAGGCGGTTTGCGCTGGGGGTCTTACGTGTGCAGATGCATTGTGAGGACAATTGGAGGAGTGGGCCTGGACTGTCCTGCAGTCCCCTTGGTTGTTTGCCCAAGATTCTTTGCCATCTCATCCATCCTCCACATTGCGGTTGCCCTGACTGGCTTTCTGACTGGATGTGGATCTAGTCAGTTGACTACCTAATTTGCTTAAAAACCTGCTACTAATCTTTGTTATGGGTTTAATTGTGTCTTCCTAAAAAGACAAGTTGAAGTCCTAATCCCCAGAACCTCAGAGTGTGGCCTTATTTGGAAATAGGGTTGTTGCAGATGTAATTAGGGAAGATGAGGTCATACTGGAGTATGCAATATGACTGGTGTCTTTATAAAAACACGGCCACATAAGGACACAGAGACCCAGGGAAAATGCCATATGAAGATGGAGGCAGAGATTGGAGTGTTGCATCTACAAGCCAAGGAATGCCAAGGTTTGCTGGCGGTCACCAGAAGATGGAAGAAAAGTGTGGAATGGTTTCTAACACAGTCTGAGGAAAGACCCAGCCCTGTCAATACCTTGATTTTGGGCTTCCAGCCTCTAGAACTGTTGTTTTAAGCCACTCAGTTTATGGCACTTTATTACAATAGCTCTAGGACACTAATACAATCCTTATTGCCAGTAGAAACAAACCAAACTTTTTAGCATCACATTTGAGGTCCACTATCCTTTCTAAACACGTGCGCATGCGCGCACACACGCACGCACACACACACACACACACCACAATCCTTATTGCCAGTAGAAACCAACCAAACTTTTTAGCATCACATTTGAGGTCAACTATCCTTTCTAAACACGCGTGCGCACGCGCGCGCACACACACACACACACACACACACGCACACACACAGCTTTAGTCTCACTCTGTGCCACACCAGACTATTTGTAATTCCACAAATAAATAGAACCAAAAAAATTATTTGTCATAAGAATAAATTATTTGATATTTATAATTATTTCTGCTAAAATCCTAGTGCCTGGAGCTACTCTTTGTTTGTGGGCATCTGTACCCCAGAAGACAGCTAAGGTAACAGAGTAAGAGGAGAGAAAGAATAGTAAAGAAAAATATCTCTGATTTGTGAAAGGAATGTGTGACAGGCCTTGGAAAATTTGCGGGATTGGGGATTTCGCCTTGGGGGCTGTGTAATCCAGGGCAAGAGTAATCTGGATTGGTTTCCAAGGGACTTTAGAAGGAGAAGACACAAATGCCGAGAGGAGATTTTGGGAGAGACATGCTTCCTGCTATGTGATGTGAACTATCCCTGTTCTCTCTTCCTATAAAATCCTTGAAAAAATCAAAGCCCCCCTCCATGCTTGTGGTGTTCATCTGTTGCTTCCTTCTCCCCTACCTTCTTCTCCTTTTTCTTCTCCTTCCTTCCCCTCCTCTCCTCTTTCCCCTTCTTCTTTCAATGGCTAGCAATGGAGTACCTGCCTACAGATGGCTCAAGGTGAAATCAGAGGCTGGGTTATCTAAGCCCTATGACTCAGAGTCTGTGTGTTCTCAGCCCATGCCTACATTCCCTTGTTCACGCTGTTCCCGACGCCTGGCACACCCTTTTACTCGTTTTCTGCCAGGCAATAAACAACCCACTCATCTTTCAAGTGTCCTCACTTCTGTCGAGATTTCTGTGACCCCCTCCTCTCTTCCTACTTCTAGGCAGAAGTACAATTAATCACCACCTCTGAATTCCCATAGCTTCTCAGATCCTTCTATGGTAGTGCTTATCTCATTCTCTTTGAGGATGGAGCCTGGGTCCTAATTTATCTTTGTTACCTCTCCTCTGACCCCACACTCACACAGAGCCCAGCCTGTGTAGGCACTCAATGACCGGCATAGAATAAGTGAATGAATAAGAGATGGAATGTAGGGCAACAGGATTAGACAGGGAGAAAGAAGAAAATGAGATTTAAAAAAATGAGGAGTTTGATCAGGGAGAGAGGAGTTAAATGATAGCCTTTTTTAAGCACCCCTCAGAGAAGTCTAATTTACATAATTAAAATCCAAATAACTAGGAGAATGAATGGTGAGCCAACTAGTAGATAGAATTGCAGAGATGGAAAGGAAGCACAGAGCCAAAGACAAGATGAAGAATGGGGATTAGAGATATATTTGTACTAGAATCATAAAAAAAGACAAAGTTAGATGTAGGAGAAATATAGCAGGCATAGGATAGGAAGAAAGAGGATGGGGGAAAGGAGGGTAATTGAATTAATAAAAGGTGTTCGGTGTGGGGAGTCCTGGAACTGGAGAAACACAAATAACATCCACAGCTTTAACTCCAATACAAAGTCAGCGGGGTAGTTATTTGTAGTAAAATGGGTCTAAAATCTAAAGAGTTATATGTATGGCTGTCAAACCTTTGAGGCATAACATTGATGAGCAGAGTAGAAAATTAAAGTAGGAAACTGGGAAGATTGGCCCAGAAAGGACTAGACACACAGCCCTGAAGCTCAACGGTTGTTTTTGTAGGGAGGGAGGAAATGGTGGATAATAATATACTGTAGAGATAAATTAATAATACTAAGCTACCTCGCCAGGGTGTTATGAGTGTTAATTAATTAATTATTGTTTGCAAAGCACTTTGAAGGTGGAAAGGCTCTATAATTATTATGAATAAAATGTCAGAGATAATAATCCGGCAGAATGCAGTGACCTCATCAGCACCTCATTTGCATGGTACGAAGTAGAGCAGATTCAAGGATTCTCTGCCAAGGGGGAGACCTGCTGGGGACGACAGATGCCTGTCTCAACGCCCTGCCTTCTCCTCGCCATGTCTTCTGTCAGCCCCAAAGCTGTGGCCTCTGCTCCTTTGGCAGCAGGTTCATGAGAAACTGTGTGAGGTGATATTTTTATGAGTCTGAAAGCTGTATATGTAATCAGCTGATGACTGGGCTACTTTACAATGGGTAGCATTCTAATGTTACAGGCCTGAGGAGCACTCTTTACACCAAGCAGCTTTCAATTTTGCTGGTTCTTTTGTTTCAGAGGAGATTTAAAACATGGCAGTTTGGGTCTGCTCTTCAAGAGTGGGATGGGCAGGGACTTTTAAGGGACAAAGAGTAGGGACTCTGTGGGAAGTAGGAGTGCCTGCTATGCGCCTGCTCAGGTTTGGAGGGAATGGCCATGAACAAAGCACGCCACTGGCTCATGGAGCTGGCATTCCAAGTTAGGGAGACACAGTAAACAACAAACAGCCCCCTGTTTATACATGTCATGTGTCAAGGGGCAGTAAGGCAAAGAAGAAAATTATAATAGAGTGAGATGAATAGAGAATGAGATGAATAGAAGGGAAAATACTCTGCAAACAGGGTGTGTAGGAGACCAGTGCCTGGGAAATCATATAGGATTGGTGTCAAGTCTTCACGGTATTGATCCTGGAGGAAAGATGTTTGAGGACCGTTGCTTTCAACCTATTCTCCTACCACCACCCCCTAGGCTTGGATGATGGGGCAGAAAATATGCAGAGTATTTGCCCATGTTCTAGGGGGAGGGGAAAATAAACAGTTTTGCCAACAGTTTCCCTTCCTACAAACGTAGGAGAGAGAGAGAATGGAATTTTAACATTGGTGAAGCATTATTGGAGTTACATGAGTGGGATGGAGCACAGAAGTGACTCAAATCCAGACTAAGTTTCCCACCATTTTATACTAGGAAAATAGAAGAACAAACAATGAACACTTCTTTTACCTGCCCGAGACAAGAGGACTCACCTTGTTTGTCTCATGTACACTTTGTAAGAGATCCCCAAGCCAATTCTAAAATAAGTGTTGACAGTCAAAGTGTCAGAAGGCTCACAACCTTGCTTTGTAAAATCGGAATGTCGGATCTTTTTATCCAGCCTACTATGTCCTCAAGAAGACATCCTAAAGAGGGGAGGGTGGGAAGGCAGTGGTCTCTGTGCACAAAAAAGCAATTGGTTCCTGACTCCAATATACTGTTACTGTGATGTTAGGAAAAAATCACAGCCAGCTTCAGACCACCTTTTGCTAAACAGTGATGCTCAAACATCAGAATGCCGTGGTAGTCTCTCTAAAACACAGCTTGTGGGACCCCACTCCCAGAGTTTCAGATTCAGGAGGTCTTAGGTGGGAACCAGGCATTTTCATTTCTAACAACTTCCCAGGTGATGCTGATGCTGCTGGTCAGGGCCCACACCTTGTAAACTACTGACCTGAGAACTAATGAACCTGTCTTTGGAGAGAGGCACTGGAGTGAAGGTAGTGTTACAGATACTTGGAGCTTAGAGGTAGGGGGCAGGTGAAGAAAGTGGCATCTGGGTAAAGAAACCTCAGAGTTATGGACTGGGTGAGACCCAGGCATGACTGGGAACTGGTAAGTGGGGTGATCCCAGGTGATAACTTTTCTCCCCACTCTGGGTGTGGGCTGATGTCCCTCACCTTCCATACTTCCCACCCTATAGGGGTAACACCTGCAGAGATACACTCTCCACTCTCCAGCCTCCAGGAATATTGAGTTTTGCCTTCTCCTGCACCTTGCAGGTATTTCCAGGGTTGGTAGGTGAACTCATTTACCAGGGCTGCCATAACAAAGTACCACAACCTGAGTGTCTCAAACAATACAAATTTATGATCTCACAGTTCTGGAGCCTGAAAATCCAAGATCGAGGTGTGGGCGGGGCTGGTTCCTTCTGAAGGCTGCGAGGAAGAATCATTCCAGGCCTCTCTCTTAGTTTCTGGTGGCCTCAGGTGTTCTTTAGCTTGTAGATGAATTTCTCCCTGTGTCTTCAATTTGTCTTCCTTCTGTGTGTATCTGTCTCTGTGTCTAAATGTTTCCTTTTCAAAAGAACACCAGATATATTGGATTAGGGTCCACCCTACTGATCTCATCTTAACTGGATCATCTGCAAAGATCCTGCTGCCAAATAAGGTACTGGGGGGTAGGACTTCAACAACTTTTTGGGAGGACATGCTTCAACCCATAACAGTAGGTTTTCTTCTCCTTCAGGATGGGTCCTGGTTGTGCGCTTGGTGGCCTGATTTCCACCTACGTGTGGGGATATTGCAGTGGAATACTCCCTACCTGGAAAGCAGACCCCTCTCTCTGCATCCACAAGGCTTGTGTTTGAAGGCCTGCGTAGGTGAAACTGAGAGATTGCCAGGAGGGGGAACCTGTGCCATTACTTTTTCTTTCAATCATAGTCCCAGCTCCTGCAGCTTGGTGCTGCTGAGTACAACAGAACTGGCCATCGGAGTCATGTGGAAACTTAGCCTATGTACAGCGATGAAAGGCTGGGCTTTCATGGAGTGAAGGATGAGCCTGGTTTGGAATCAGACTGAGAGATGAGACTCAGCCTCCATTCCCTCATCTCTCACATTCGGGTGACAATATCTACCACCCAGCATTGTCAGTGTGAAATGAGATATTCTACAGAAAGCCCCTGGAAGAGAGGGGGTGCTCGGTGGTGGTGGTTGTTATTAATAATTGGGAACTCAAAGGAAATCTAACCAAAACACTGTCCTGGAGTGCCGAGGTATTTATCTGCACTGAGAGTTTGCTAAAGTGCCTCCTGACTTCTCTTCCCCTGCCATCCCCCAATGTGGCTGAGAACCCTGCATGTCACAGGCTTTGAACTGGAACATCAAAGAGAAGCCAGCTCTGTTCTTCAAACAGGTTTATAAAGAGATTTTGATACAAGACAACAATACTTGTCAGCAGTGCCCAGTCATCGTCCTTCCCTTTGTAGTTTTATTAGGAAATAATTTCCCAGCTAGTGAGGCTCCCGCTGGCACGCCTTGTTTCTCTATTTGCGATTGGATCTGCCCACCAGAGGGGCTGCCCCACGTGCTCCAGCAGTTTTGCCAGCTGGAGGCCCAGAGAAAGATATCACCGGAAGGGTCTCCTCAGCCAGCCGATTTACCATCTGCCCTTCCCCTCCCCCTCCCCACTCTTTGTGGCAAAAATGCAATTTGTTTGACCTCTGGGGAGGTTTAAAACCTCAGTTTCTTAATTGCCCCTCCCTTCCTTATTATTATTATTATTATTTTAAGAGGGAAGAAAAAGAGAAAACCATGGCCAGAAAATAAAAACCATTTAAGCCTTCCTTTCTATCATGCCCTGCTTTCTAGGCTGGAATAAGGACCCCCAATAGACTAAAACTAAGGAGCCTAGTTCAATGGAGGTGGGGGTGGGGGCGGACAAAGCAGGACCTTTTGGCAGGGACCAGCTTTTCCAAGCAGAAGTAGGTTGTGGTTTTCCAAGAGTGATTATTCCTTCTTCTTGCCTCGTTGCTGTTGTTTTCCCATAGTTCAGAACACGTGACAAGGAGTCTACTGCGT